>NW_021835790.1:0-38332 GCF_006345805.1 Octopus sinensis
ATTACCTTTTATTCTTTTACTTGTTTCAGATATTTCGACTGCAGCCATGCTGGAGCACCGCCTTTAGTCGAGCAAATCGATCCCAGCACTAATTCTTTGTAAGCCTAGTACTTATTCAAGTACTTTTGCGGAACCGCTAAGTTACGGGGACGTAAGCACACCAGCATTGACTGTCAAGCGATGTTACGGGGGGTTGTTACATATGTGATGGGTTGTTACTCGGAGTTTCTTGTTTTTCTCTATCTATCTATCTATCTATCTATCTATCTATCTATCTATCTATCTATCTATCTATCTATCTGTCTATCTGTCTGTCTATCTGTCTGTCTGTCTGTCTGTCTGTCTGTCTGTCTGTTGTCTGTGTGTGCTTGTGTTTGTCCCCCTCCACTGCTTGACAACTGGTGTTAGTTTGCTTACATCCCTGTAAAAATTGACGGTTCAGCAAAACGAAGCCCATAGCACAAGAAACCCCCCCCCCCAAAAAAAAAGGAGAACAGATACTGGGGTTGATTTGTTCAACGAAACCCTTCAAGGCAGTGCCCTGCATGACGGCACCCCACTGACTCAAACGAGAAAAATATGTAGAAAGTGGTAGAACATCGTTTTGCATCAGCAGATTCTACTCATATCAGTTAATCAAAACCGCACAAGAAGTGAAACAGAAGTTAGATATTATATCTTGCTTCTGTCATTAGTCTGCCGGCATGCTGGGGCACTGCCTTGGGGAATTTTTAGTCGAATGTTTCAACCTCAGTACTTATCTTTTGTTTAAAGCCTGGTACTTGTTCTATAAGTCTCTTTGCTGAACCGCTAAGATACGGGGATGTAAACACATCAATACAGGTTGTCAATCGGTGGCGGTGGGGGGCATCAAACACACACACACACACACACACACACACACATACCACGAGCTTCTCTTAATTTCCGTCTACCAAATCCACTCACAAAACTCTGGTCGGTTCGAGTCTATAGTAGAAGACATTTGCCCAAAGTGCCACCCAGTGGGCCTGAACCCGCAACCATGTGCTTGAGAAGCAAACTTTTTACTTTTACAGTAACACCTTTTTTACAATATTTAAAGTTTCTAAAGCTGTTTGAGCGTTATGTATTCACAGCAGCAAGGCAAGTCAACATGTACTGAAATTGTAAAAAATATAAACATGTCCTAGAGTAATGACATTAAAATTACCGATAAAACTATCAATGTCAAATTGACATATTACTTACAGTCTGAATGTTCCTAAGTAGTATCACTAAAGTTCGCCAATGAAACCAGAGTAGAATAAAACTGTAACATGAATTAACCTAAAAGTAGAAAATAAACAAAAATAAAATGCAAACTTCCTTTCGGTTGCAAATAGGTCATACATCCTATTTCACCATTAAACCTGAATAAAAAAAAAAAATACCCGCAATATCCTTGACGTGGGCAACATCGATAAAACGTCTTTTAAACCTTATATTGCTTTCAAATTTTGGCATAAGGCCAGCAATTCCGGGGTAGGGATAGGTCAGTTAGATCGACCCCAGTGCTCAACTTGTACTTATTTTATCGACCCCGGAAGGATGAAAGGCAAAGTCGACGCGGCGGAATTTGAACTCAGAACATAAAGGCGGACGAAATGTCACTAAGCACCTTGTCCGGCAAGCTAACGACACTGCCAGCTCGCCGCCTTATTTTAATACTAATATTATTGGTTTCTAAGAAGGCGACGAGCTGGCAGAATCGTTAGCACGCCAGGCGAAATGCTTAGTGATATTTCGTCTGCCACTATGTTCTGAGTTCAAATTCCGCCAAGGTCGACTTTGCCTTTCATCCTTTCGGGGTCGATTAAATAAGTACCAGTTACGCACTGGAGTCAATGCAATTGACGTAGTCCCTTTGTCTGTCCCCTCTATGTTTAGCCCCTTGTGGGCAATAAAGAATTAAATATTATTGGTTCTAAAGTTTGGGGTACAGGATCGGCAATTTCAAGGGAAGGGGTGCGTAGATTACATCGACCCCAGTGCTCAACTGGTACTTATTTCATCGACCCCCCGAAAAAGATGAAAAGTAAAGTCAACTTCTACGGAATTTGAACTCAGTTCGCAAAGACAGACGAAATGCCGCTTAGTATTTTACCTTGCGAGCTAACCGTTCTGCCAGCTCACCGTCTGATCTTAATACTTATATTATTGTGGAACATTAAATTATAAGGAACATAAATAGAACTGTCGTAACGCTTTACTTATTTTTTCATTCTCAGGGCAAACTTTCCAATCAATGTAACTCTGAAAAACACTGAAATAGTGAGTTGTAGATTCTATGTCATGTCGCCGACTAACAACATACAGGACTTTTGTTTCAAAGACCTGGAAGTGAGTCTACATATAACATTTAACATTTTTCCTATTATCAATAAATGCAACCCGTATGTTCAGACGCTTAGCAGATAATCAGTTTTTGTGTCAGTGGTTCGAAAATTAAACCTTGCGGTACTTAATAGTTAAGAAGTTTATTCTGAAGATCGATTTTCATGACATGTATAATTGCAGCAAATCGGCGAAGATTAAAGAGGCGGCCAGAAGATCGATATCTGACATATTCTTGATATGCATATTCTTTAACTTGTTTCAATCATTTTGACTGCGGTCATGAAGCGTTTTAGTTGAACAAATCGACCTCAGGACTTAGTTTTTTTTAAAGCCTAGTACTTATTCTATCGATCTCTTTTGCCGAACTGCTAGACACGGGGCGTAAATACACTAACACCGGTTGTCAAGCGGTGATGGGCGGGGGAGACAAACATAGATACAAAGACACAGACAGATACACATACACATTCTTTACTTGATTCAGTCATTAGACTGTAGCCATAACGGGGCATGCATATATATATATATATATATATATCTATATTATATATATATATATATATATATATATATATATATATATATATATATATATATATATATATTATATATATATATATATATATATATATATTATATATATATAATATTATATATATATATATATAATATATATTATATATTATATATATATATATGTTTGTGGTGGTGTGTGTGAAGGCGCCGTGGTTTAGTGGTTAGGGGCATTCGGCTCATGATCGTAAAGTCGTGAGTTCAATTCCCGGCGGCGCGTGTATCAGCTGGGACCCTTGTCGTCGCAACCGATGGAGTGCTCCTATCTATATATATACACACGACGGGATTTTTTCAGTTTCTGTCTACAAAATCCATTCACAAGGGACTGAACCAGGAAGAACCAAGAACTATGTGTTTGAGGAACAAACTTCTTACCATACAGCCATATATAGTGAATGAATAGGGATATTAGATCCAGGTAGGCAGCGTTCAAGCGTTCTTGTATAATTCAGTTCTGGCTAACCATATCGAATGATATGGAATAACTGGGGATTAATTAAGATAAACAATCACACGATATTTCACCCGATGGGTAAATCCCCGAGTTTGTTTATTTAAGACATTAGAATAAAGATGGAGAATTAGGTATGTAAGCAGTCTTTATTATTACAGTCTTTTTTTTTTGTTTTTTTAAAGGCGGCTAGCTGGCAGAATCGTTAGCACGCCGGACAGAATGCTCACGGCATTTCGTCCGTCTTTGTCTTTCATCCTTTCGGGGTCGATAAATTAAGTACCTCCAAATTTCAGGCCCTGTCCAATAGTAGAGAGGATTATTACATTCTCTTATATATAGAATAAAGTCGTTCATACGGTATATTCTCTTTAAACATCAGTTTCATAGTCTATCGTATTTCCCTCTATCACCTCTGTTACCCGAAATACATGGATGGACATTCTAAGAAAATACACTGTATAAAAAGACTGTAATAAAAACAAAACAAAGCAAACGAAAAAAAAACAAACAAAAACAGTGTAGATGTGTAATCCTCAATCTTTATTTTAATGTCTTGAATATACACTCTTTAAACTTTATAATGCAATCACACATGCGCACGAAACCGTTTCTATAGACGTAAATAAGATTTTTATGAACGAACGTTGTAAATTAAAATGATGACGGCCATTTGGATGTAAATTTAATTGTAAAGTGGTAGCGTAATTTGGTGGAATTCTGGTTCAAGCACTCCATAATAAACCCCCATGAAAAAAAAAAAAAAAGAAAAATTAACCCCTCCCCATAAATCCTAAATGTTCCACACTTTTTCGAATTTCTTTTTTGAAATCAGAGTTTAACATACGGACGGTCCGAATTTTTTGCTTAAATTCCATCAATGGACCACACTTAGGCGCACTATCATTCCATTAAATGTGTTTTTTGGGGGTAATATTGAAAAACATTAATGCAAGTCAGAGTTACAAAGAAACGCGGAAGGTATGAGGTGGTCGTGAAATGTGCCAAAAATAACAGCTGAATTACCCTTAAATCACACAATTTTTTTTTGCATAACCATGAATTTCCGCGTGTAGAACATAAATTTGAAAAAATTTTCTGAAATTCCTCAAAATAAAAAAAAGTTACGTGGGGCTATATGAGGTGCTTATACCAGAATTCCACCGCCTATTTAAGTAAGTAAGCTAGAAAATGTTAAATGATTAATTATTATGATTTTTTTTATAACAAAAATTGTATTTTCTAAATTATTAATTCTACTTTATACTCACAAATGGGGGATGTGACAGGCACTCCTGGAGTTTTAATTAATTACAGATAAATGATTTAATATGCATTAACTATCTGTATTTTCAAGCATAGACGGATTGATGCAATGTATAGTTCATTGACCAGTGCTTACAGTTCTGTTAGAAGATTCCTGGTTTTCTTAGAAATGAGGATGTTTAGCGCTTGAAGAAATCTTCATTTTTGGAACAGGCACGCTTCTTTTGAAGTTTCATATTACAGATTCTGAGAGAGAGAGAGAGAGAGAAAGAGAGAGAGAGGGAGAGAGAGAGGGAGGGAGAGGGAGAGGGAGAGGGAGAGGGAGGGAGATAGACGGAGAGAGAGAGAGAGAGAGAGAGAGGAAGGGAAGAATCATACTCCCCAGTACTTCACCACTTGATCAGTATTTTATTTCTCGACCCTGGAAATATGAAACGCAAAGCTCACCACGGCGGTATTTGAATATATAGTGGAGGCAATCAGAGCAAAAAAACGTAAAAAACCCCCCAAAAAACAAAACAGCAAGCCAAACATGCATACGTACGTACATAGAAGATGGCCGTCCACTCGTGACCGAGGATGACCATTGCCGACCTTCAGGAACATTGTGCGCTCTAGGACTAACTTATATTTTGCATTTGCGGCTCCGTTGGTGGCTAATGAGCCCTGCTCTTGACAAGCATACACGACTGCAAACATTGCAGACCAAGCTTTCCCCATTCACTATACGAGCCGTGCGGTTTCGCGCAGCTCGCTTAAGTTTTTCATGCTGGATACGTGCTCTCTCAAAAGTGTCGATCCCCTCCTTAACCTGCTTCCTCCATGTGTGGCGATGACAGGCATTGTTCTCCCAGTCAGTGTCCTGCATATCAAAGGCCTTTAACGAGGACTTGACACAGTCCTTAAATCTCAGCCTTGGTTTCTGCCGGAGTCTCCTTCCATTCACAAGTTCTCCATAGAGCATCTGCTTAGGAATCCTTCTATCCTCCATTCTAATAAGGTGTCCAGTCCAACGCAACCGGTGCTTGTGTACCATCGCCTCAATACTCAAGATATCAGCTGTCCTCAGGATCTGTGTGTCTGGAATTTTTGAGGTCCAGCCAACATTGAGAATGTGTCTGAGACATCTCTGATGAAAACGTTCAAGGACCCTTACCTGACGTTTGTACAGAGTCCATGTCTCACATGAGTAGAGAAGCGATGTCAGTACACAAGCATGGTACACAGCAACTTTTGTTCTCCTTGCGATGCCATGTTGGGACCAGACACGAGATTGAAAGAGACCGGAAGGAATTAGTTGCTCTCTGCAACCTGAAAGATATTTCCTCATCCAGGGAGCAAGAACGGCTGAGTGTGCTGCCCAGGTAGACAAACTTGTCTACTACCTTCAGAATTTTTCCTTCAACCAAGATAGCTGGTTCTATATATGGATTTCCTGGTGCAGGCTGGAACATTACAACAGTCTTGTCCAGGCTAATGCTGAGTCCAAATGCCCTGCAAGAAGCAGAAATGCAATTCATGAGTATTTGCATGTCATCCACTGTATGAGTGACTAAGTCACAGTCATCTGCATAAAGGAGGTCACGAATAATAGACTGGGACACCTTTGAATTGGCAGCAAATCGGCGAAGATTAAAGAGGCGGCCAGAAGATCGATATCTGACATATATTCCCAGAGAGTTAACCTTAGCAAAAGCATGAGTAAAAACAGCAGCAAAGTACAAAGAAAAGAGAGTTGGGGCAAGGATGTCACCCTGCTTGACACCATTCTCTACAGGAATGGGTCCCGCCATGGCACCACCAACATTGACCCAAGCCTCCATCCCATCATGAAATGATTTAATTATAGATACAAAGTGATCCGGACATCCAAGTTTGCCAAGTATTTTCCATAGAAAGGCCCTATTTACAGTATCAAAAGGCCTTAGTCAAATCAATGAATACTTGGACAAGATCCATATTCTGGATCATAGCACTTCTCCTGCATCTGTCTTGCTGTGAAAATCATATCCATTGTCCATTTTCCGTCTACCAGATCGGAAGCCACATTGAGATTCAGATAGGACATCATTTACGAGACACCCATTCAGACGGGTGAGAAGAATATTTGCCAGAACCTTGCCAGCAGCTGATAGTAGAGCAATACCTCTGTAGTTACCACACATTGTTCTGGCTCCTTTTCCTTTATATAGAGGAAGAATAATTGCATCCTTCCAGTCCTTAGGGATTGCACCATCCCTCCAGACTGCACTAATAAGTTCATGAAGGGACTGTGTGATGCAATTACCACCAAATCTCAAGACCTCAGTACAAATTCCAAATTCCACCCTTTCCAGGTGCCCTACCAAGATTCAATTTACTTATTGATGTCATTACTTCATGTATTGATGGCGAGGAGTCTAAAGAGTCAATGATAGGTCTTTGTTTCATAGTATCAATCACTGTTTCATCCACAACTGACTCCTGGTTTAGGAGTTTAGAGAAGTGTTCGATCCAGCGACCTGTGATTTCTGTTGATTTAGTAAGTGGAAGACTCCTTGGAAAGCAAAGGAGCTGATGTGGAGCTCTTAGGTCTATAAGCTCGCTTCATAAGATGGTAAAGCTTCTTGCTGTCATTTGCATCAGCAGCAGCCTGAACATCACGAGCAAGATCCTCCCACCAAGTGTTCTGCATCTTCCTGAGAGATCGCTGCAGTAGTGATTTTACACTGTTATAGTGGGCAAGTGCTAGACTTCGCTGCACAGTAGACAGTTCTCTGTGCAGCAACACACTGTGGGCATAGCGCTTCACCACTAATAGTCGTTGAATTTCAGCATCATTCTCATCAAACCAGTCTCTGTGTCTGGCAGTAACATACCCCAGTGTTTCGGTTGCACATTGAACAACCTGGTCTCGAAAATCTTCCCATGCTGCAGCAGTTTCAATGCTGGACAAGCGAGTCTGAAGCTCTTTCCTAACCACAACGTCATATACCTTGTGGACATTTAGACGGCGAGGAATGCTGACTGGTCCTCTTCTCTCTTTTGCCCTAATCACCATTCGGAACTTTGCTCGCACCAGACTGTAGTCTGTCCAGCATTCTGATCCATGCAAGGACTTGACATTACAAATGTCATAAATGTCACGCTTGCGGATGATGACGTAATCCAGCAAGTGCCAAAGAGTAGGGAAAATGAATAGCAATGGTCTCATGCTACTGGAGCTTTGCGAAGAACATGGACTTTACATTGCAAGTACTCATTTTGTGCACAAAGGTGATCACACAACAACATGGATGCATCCAAGGTCCAAAGTTTGGCACTTGCTGGATTACGTCATCATCCGCAAGCGCGGCATTTATGACGTACATACATACATACATACATACATACATACATACATACATACATACATACAACTATATGCATGAGAATACATACATAACACAAAAATACAAATCTGCATTCATACATACATACATACATACATACATACATACATACATACAAGAACATCCTGTTGATGTTGAGATTTCAATAAAGGAGCCTTGGATCTAGGTTAGAAACCGGTTATTTCAGTACTGGCAAGAAATCTTGAAATAAACTGAATAATGACATACATACATACATACATACATACATACTTACAAGCATGCATGCATACATACATACAAACATACATGGACGGATGCATTCATGGATGATTACATGCATACATACATACATATACACACATACATACATACATACATTCATTAATCTCACTCCCAAAACGAAGAAAAAACAACGCGATGGCGTGCAAAGTTCTCGAGGTGGTCATTAATCTCTGCAGTAATTTTGGGAGCTGTACTTTTGTGATCCTTTCCAACAATTCGCGTAAGCGTCCGACGGTCCCTATTTGAAAGTTTTCTTCCTGAGTTTTGTTTCGACGAAGTTTTTCCTTCTTTCTCAAACGCTGTCATTACTTTCGAAGCAGTACTTCTTGATACACCAAACATTTCGGTTGTTTTCGTTACGCTAGCGCTAGCCATACGAGTACCAACACTTTGACCTCTTTGAAAGTCTGATAGATCTGTCATTTTACTGAATTTTAATTACGTTTTTCTGGTGATATCTGAAAACAAACAGCAATTTTAGCAACACATATTAAGCAACACTAATAATGAATAAAAAAAAACATGAAAATAAACAAGCTTTTGACGGTTTTATAGATATTTCAAAATTATGATGCTATGATGCTAGGTGTTTCCATTATTTATGTCCAACCCCTGTATCTAAATACACACACACACACGCACATACACACGCAGATACACACAAATAAATAAATATGTATATATATAAGGTGAACTGGAAGAATCGTTAGCATCCCAGGCGCCATGCTTAGCGGCATTTCGTTTGTCTTCATATTCTGAGCTCAAAGTCGTTGAGGTCGACCTTACCTTTCATCCTTTCGGGGTCCATAAAATAAGTACCAGTTATGCGTATGTATGTTTGTGTGTGTGTGTGTGTGTGTGGTGTGTACTAATTTTATTTACTACGTTATAGAAAGTAAAAATGAACCGGGAAGTAAAGGACATAATAAATAGTTCTTGGCTAAAATTTTACAGTACATACTTGTCTTTATAACAAAAAGGAATTACTAAATGACATGCATATATGTGAATGAAGAGAGTGTAAGGTTGAGTGGGAATAGAGAAGAAGAAAGCAAGAAAGATAGATAGATAGAGAGGGAGAGAGAATTTTTTTATTCACCATAAGGTTGAGAAAAACAGGGGACAATACGGGGACAGACAAAACAAACGTTGGGGTCAGGGTATCGAATGAGACGAAACGTATGAATAAACAAACAAGGGTAGAAACATTCAGTTAAAAGCCAGGTAGATAGTCAGATTTACGAGCGTAGGTCGATCGCTAGTTTTAAAAATGTTTAATGACAAATAGTGGTTTAGATAAAAATATACTGTAAAAGAGGAAATTTGAAACAAAGACAGAGACTAAAAGACAGATAGAGGGGCTATTAGCTTAAAGTAAAAACAAGTATACGCTGACATAAAGAACATGTCTGAGAATACATACACTGATAGTCCCCGTGTGAGCGAAAACGATAAGAAAATTCCTTTTATGGTAATTCTGTTTTTTAAGTGTATCTCGGATTTCATTGTATTCTTTTCTTTTGAAAGAGGATAGAGAGACTTGTTTGTTATTCATAGTACCGTAAATCCTCGAGTATAGTCCGCCCTTGAGTATAATACGCAGGGGATTTTTAGGGGGCTGTACCTTTGAAAAACCTAAACCTTGTGTATAATATGCACTCCTTCTCTAACTTGAGTTAAGGAGGTCTATATAACGTCCTTGGTTTGTAAAATGTATATGGTAACGTACTTTATTAATATTTTATATATAACAATGCAAACGTGTAGCATTTTTGTGCATTTTGTTTGCAGAAAATAAAGAAATAACAGTAATAACGTTTAATAAATGTTGCTTACTGCAAGTTATGGATGGTTCTTTTATGACCTCATTGGTTTCAGGCTGATATTAAGGTATTTTTGCGCCCAACATCAGAAAATGCGTCTGAATAAACATTGCCGGACAGCAAATAGAGACTCGAACATTGTTTAGAAAATAATTTTCATTTTTAACCTCGTGTATAATACGCACTAGGGATTTTGACCTTTAAATTTTGGGAAATTTGTTCTCTCAACCCCCTATCATACCTAATCTCGAAATATAGCTATAGGAATGGATTTAGCAAAATCTATCCTTTTCTTTATTGCTGATCTCAAGTTGTAAGGGCCAAGTATTAACAATATTAAAATGCAACTAGATCTCATAACCCAAATTTTCGAAGGAATTGGAATAAAATTTGGTGAGTCTAAATGTACATTCTTGATGGCAAACCATGGGAAACTTATGTCTTCATCGAGCACACTAAACATGAACGACTTGAAAAACTACAGTCTTTACTCTCTAGGGGAAGCTTCAAAGATCTTGGACAGGATGATAACGTACGATGGACCCATCAAGTAGGAGAAGTTAAGGAATGTGTACTTCAAGAGAATTATAAAATATGGTTGTTTTTTACTCTCAGCTTATAACAAGTATATCGCTCATAATATCTTTGCAGTCCATGTCCTCACGGTTACGTTTGGCCTTTTAAACTGCAAATACTCAGCTAGATATCCGTACGAACTCGCAAGCTCCTCTGTGTTACTGGAAAACTTCAAGATCCATAGGGATGTAGATAGAGTATACTTTCCAAGCAAGTTTGGTAGCTGTTATTTTAAATTTGTGTTGATGTCGCACGGAGCACGTATTGTAAAACTTAGAAAAGAGGCCTGTAACTATCTTGTTCAAGTTTGTGACTATGAAATCAACAACATAATTAGGATAATTAATGAACTTGAGGAGAGGCATGAAATAAGAGCCGATGCTGAGCTTTCCTCCAGGAGCACAGGTAAATTTTATTTATCAGGAGAATAAAATAAAAGAATGGACCAGTTCAACGAGAAGGTAATGAATAGATACTTAGTACAAAAGACATAAACCCTAGATAGAATACATCATAGCAAAAGCTTGGCATGGAGCACCCAGAAGCTTATGGTATCCTATTTTGAGGGTTACCTCCCTGCAATTCAAGATCGAGAACTTTCCATCAAATATCTCTGCATGAAATGCAGAAAGCATTGATAGACAAAAAAAAAAAATGTAAGCTGTACAAAAATAAAACTGAAGACATCAATCACATTATTGATAAATGCGAAAGAATGTCTTCTAGATATCATCTTCCTCCGAAGCATGATGTATAACCAGAACAGTCTGGAAGAAACAGGAAATTACCAAGCAAGTTGACTATATCAAGACTGATGAGTCAAAAGAATATTGGTGGAACTTAAAAAAAAATATCAAAACAGCCATTAACCTTCTGTCTACCAATGGGTCCAATGGATCCATTTCAGTCTTTACAGTTGCTTTTTCTACTGCTTTTATTATTTGATTCTGCTGATTTCTCGTGACTTTTATTTTTTCTTGACTCTATTTTATTTTCCAATATGATTAGACGTGAAAACTTGAGTGAAGACCAAATATCAAAAAGGCGATTAGAATTAGATGAAGAATGGGAAGAAGATAGTAGTGATTCCTTCTATTGATCTGAAGATGATGGTGATAGTGATTGTGTGCTGGAAAATTTAGATTCTGTATAATCAGATTATGAAGATACTCAAAAACAATTATCTGCAAGCCACCCAATTATGAATGCGCAATATGTTTCTAGAGATAGACAAGAAGCTTGGCATTCTAATCCTCTTACTCAAGCAGCAGTAAGGACTTCATCTTGCAATATTGTGCGCTGAGAATGTGGACCATCCCATTTTGCTAAAAGGTCTTGCAATAGCATTGAAACATGTTTCACTATCTTTATGCGCCATGGACAAATGTTGAAGGTCAGGTTGTTTACAAAGATAAATGGAAGGAAATGGATCACGCTGAACTAAAGAAATTTACTGGACTGATTATTCTTATAGGTGTTTGTAAATCTAAACATGAAAATGTCGCACAGTTATGGAGTCAAGAAGATGGAAGCCCAATATTCAACAAAATTATGAGCCGGGGAAGGTTTCAACAGATTTTTAGAGGTATTGCGTTTTGATGATGCTAGTGCAAGAAGAAAAAAGAGAAATGATGATAAATTGGAGCCCATAAGAGAAGTATTTGAAATGTGGAATCAGAATTTGCAAAATGGATATGTTCCAAGTTGATGCATGACAATTGACGAACAATTAGTTTCATTCAGCGAGCGCTGCCCATTCCGGGTATATATTCCTTCAAAACCAGGGAAATATGGAATTAAAATTTGAGCAATATGCGACAGTGAAACATCTTATGCCTGGAAAATGCAAATCTACACTGGAAAAGTCCCAGTAAAAGGGACAGAGACAAATCAAGGTTCAAGAGTTGTTGAAGACCTATTAAAAGAACTTGAAAATACTGGTCACAGTATAACTTGTGATCATTTCTTTACAAGTCTAGGATTGGCTTGAAAGCTGCTTAACAAGAAAAGTACTTTAGTTGGAACAATTAGAAAGAACAGAGTTGAACTTCCAAGTGCTTTCACAAATGGAAAAGAAAGAGAAATCAACAGCACAATATTTGGATTTCAAAAAGATTCCATGATCCTATCTTATTGCTCCAAGAAAAATTATGTAGTCACACTTATGAGTACAACGCATTCTCAGCCTTCAATTGATCCAAAAAGTGCTGAAAAGAAACCTGAAATTATTACATGTTACAACAAAGCAAAAGGAGGAGTAGATACTCTAGATAAGATGGTAAGGCCATACACTTGCAAAAGAAAGACTCGAAGATGACCTATGGTTATATTCTACAGCATGATTGATATAAGTGCAGTGAATGCTTTCATTGTTGCTAAACAGCTTCACTTGCAAAGTTTCAAGGATAAAAGAAGACAGTTCCTCATTCAGTTAGGAAAGCAATTTGCTGGAGTTAATGCTAAACAAGAACATAACAATCTTCTAGTTCTGCTAACATTTCTCAACCAAACAAGAAAAGAAGATAATCTTCAACCTCATTTGAGATTCCTCAGCCAAAGAAAAAAAGATGTTCTTTGTGTAACCCACAAAAAGACAGGAAAACTCGTACTACATGTAATAATTGTAATATCCATGCTTGCTAAGAACATTCCAATGTTGTCAGCATTCACTGCCATGAAGAACTGTAATTCTGTATTTTTGTAATTTTTAAAATTTATAATATATTCTGTAAGCTGTATTTCTTAAAATTAAAATTTGTGAGAAACAGTAATTCTTCATTCACCTGATAGCATATATAATGTAGCTAAGAAATAGTGGTAGTTTGAATAAAATTTAGTTAAAAGAAACATATTGGGCGGCGAGCTGTTAGAAACGTTAGCACGCCGGGCGAAATGCTTAGCGCTATTTCGTCTGCCGCTACGTTCTGAGTTCAAATTCCGCCGAGGTCGTCTTTGCCTTTCATCCTTTCGGGGCCGATAAATTAAGTACCAATTACGTACTGGGGTCGATGTAATCGACTTAATCCCTTTGTTTGCCCTTGTTTGTCCCTTCTATGTTTAGCCCCTTGTAGGCAGTAAAGAAATAAGAAACATATTGGGTCCATAGGACCCAGTTGGTAATGAGTGACATACATTTTCTCAGGTAGACCAAGGGTAAAGTTAAAATACAACTGGGTAGATGTGTTGGGCTACGAGAAAAAAAGTTCTGTTGTGGAAATCAGCTGCCCTGTGGACACTAAAGTTATCAGAAAATACAAGAGAAAGAGGACACCTATGGATCATTAAGTAGGAATTTCCATATCCAGGACCCAAGATACACTTTCATTTTGACAACTATCATTATTGGAGCAACGGGACACGTACAAACCCACCTGAGCAAAGCATGGCTGAACTTGGAGTTTTGAAGTTTTCTAATGCATAAGCAACAAATGATCCTGATATTTGGGACTCTCAAAGTTTGCAAGGTCTTAAGATTTAAAATATGATAAGCTAAGGTACGACAAATATAACTTACCTAAAAAGTAGCCACCGCAAAAATCAGAGTAGCTGAAGATTTATTTGAGCCCCAAATCTATCTATCTATCTATCTATCTATCTATCTATCTATCTATCTATCTATCTATCTATCTATCTATCTATCTATCTATCTATCTATCTATCTATCTATCCTTTCATCCATCCAACCGTTTGTTTGTCTGTTTTGTCTGTGTGTATGTGTGTGTTCACACACACACACATATACATACATACATATATACATACATACATACATACATACATACATACATACATACTACATACATACATACATACATACATACATACATACATACATACATACATACATATATTATATATATATTATATATATATATATATATATATATATTATATATATATATATATATATATATATTTATTTTATAGAAGGAGCTTCTACAGGACTAGAACTGTTTCATTCAAAAGAAATCATCAGGAAGCTAGGTGACAAGAATAGTTTTGGCATTTATACATTTAGGCAGGTTTAAAGGGGTGGTGGTGGGGGACTTTTTGGGGTAGGCATGGCGCAAACTATCATTCTTAGGGGAGTGGTCAAAGGAATCAGTGATAAAGTAGATAAAAGAATAAATAGAATAATAGAGTTTTAGGTAAATAAGGAGACTCTCACTTATACACACATATATATATATGTATATATATATACACACACACACACACATATATATACATATATACACACACACACACATATACATATATATATATATATATATATATACATACATATATACATACACATACACACATACATATGCACCCATTTACATACATCTACGTACACACCCATATCCATACTCATACATACACTCATATCTCTACACACATATATAAAAAAAATAAATATAAATATAACTACAAAACCAAATATAAAGGAGGATATACACCCCCATACACACACGCTCACATATATATATATATATATAATATATATATACATATACATATACATACACACATACATACCACACTTATATATATATATATAATATATATATATATATATATATTATATATAATTTCAACAATTGAGGGTAAAATTAATTAATTAATCAATTTCACCAAGTATTCAGTATGCAAAGGGGCCATTTAAGGCGAATTCAAATTATTACATTATATAAAAGGGCTTAGTAAAATAAATTACTTTGCCGCATACTGAACTCATTAGAAATAGCAGCTAAAAACTTTTTAAAACTATTTCCAATACTTAAAGAAAACCTCTCTCATATAGTGTTTGCTCAATTCAACTCACGAAAGTATGGGGGTAGAGACATTAAAAAATCAAATGCAAAGGTTATTTGAGAACGTACGTTTCAAGATTAGTCAACTCGACACTTCTATCATCAGCTCAGAACTCCCTGGTTTGGATTTGAAAACACTGAAAGTGGGAGCATACCCTTTCGGCTTCTTATCGCTTCTGAAGATCTGCTCGAAACTACAGTGCCAGCAAACTCAAATATGCAAGCGAAGAATTTCTGCTCTCCCTTTCCACCAGCGTGGGTTAAAATCAGTAAACACTATGCTTTTTTCGGTAAAATCCGAGGCATTAATAGAGAGAGATGAATTATAATTTCAACAATTGAGGGTAAAATTAATTAATTAATCAATTTCACCAAGTATTCAGTATGCAAAGGGACCATTTAAGGCGAATTCAAATTATTACATTATATAAAAGGGCTTAATACACATACATATGCATATACATGCACACACATACACACACGTTTCTTCCCTAATTTTAATTTTATCTTTATCTTTACCTTTATTTTTATTTGGACCTCGACCCACCAGGCCAGCTCTCCCAAGGGAGCAAGCCTGGTCGGCCTAAAGACACCATTTATTGCCCTTCTCCCTTCCTTTCTATCTTTCTTCCACTGATACGAACACAAACACTCACACACGCACACACACACACACGCACACTCATACACATACACAAACGCACGTGTTATATTCATACATACATAAGTGTACCGACTTTCACATAAACGTACACATAACTATGTACACACAAAACCACATACACACATATATACATATACATATATATACATACATATAATACACATATATATATATATACACATACACACACGCACATACCTACATATACATACACATATATACTTACACCAGTCATATACATACCTACATACACATACATGCATATATCTATACATATACATACACATATATATACACATGCACATACCAATACACATACGCATATCTACGCACATACACGCACACACATCTATCTACATATATAAAAAGAAACCCAACAAGTCCATACATATACACACATACACATACATACATACATATACACGTATATATACTCATACATATATACACATATATACACATACACTATATATATATATATATATATATATAATATATATATATATCTATACATACATAGGCAGATAAGAAAATGGAGAGGATACAAAACGACATACATCATCCAGTAGACATTCCATACCGGATGATGTATGTCATTTTGTATCCCCTCCATTTTCTTATCTGCTGTATAAATTAAGGGTAAACCACTTTTTACCCCCGCCCATATTTGACAATTGCGAGATTGCCACGCAATAACCAGCATTTGGGTATGAATTATTGGGTATACTACCAGCAGTATATTGGATAGGTACTATCCCTTAGTTGGTTGGTTTCCCAACCTCTAACTCTCTCTCTCTCTCTCTCTCTCTCTCTCTCTCTCTCACACACACACACACACACACATATATATATATATAGTTGAAGTTTACATAGAAACAAAAGACGAAGGCAGGTGTATAAACAACGGGTAGGAGCATTAGTTTGACGCTCAGGAAAGCGAGTAAGTCTTTCACGTTTCGAGCCTACGCTCTTCAACAGAAAGGAACACGATGAAATAAACAGAGAGAGAGAGAGAGGAGAGAGAGAGAGAGAGAGAGAGAGAGAGGGAGAGAGAGAGAATAAAGAAAAAAACTTTTGGAGTTAGCGGTCAATCATGGTGATATATATATGTATATATAAACACACACCGATAGAGTAAGTACTAAGCTTACAAAGACTAAGTCCTTGGTCAATTTGTTGGACTAAGTGCAGTGCTCAAACATTGCCGCAGTCAGATGACTGAAATAAATAAAAGAATAAAAGAATATACAACGGCGGTGCTCCAGTATGACCGCAGCTTTTATGCTGAAACAATTTAAAGAATGTAAAGAATATATACGAATACGTCTGCCTGTCTTCTGTCTATCAGTCTTTCTATCTGTCTCTCCCCTTCTCTCTGTATATATATATATATATATATATTATATATATATAGATATATATAAATTATATACATATATAAATTATATATATAGTATATATATATAAAATATTTTTTAAATTTGTATATATATATATAATTTATATGTATGTATAAAATTCATATATATAATATATATATTATATATATATATATATCTATACATATATATGAATTTTATCATACATATAAATTATATATATATACAAATTTAAAAATAATTTTTCCCTTCCAATCTTGAAAATTTGCCTTGCAATGAAAACCGTTTGATTTCCTTTTTGTATATTTTTCATACACCTTTTTATTAAAATTTGCTTTCAGTTTAGCATTCTGCCTTCTTATTTTTCTCTCCTATATATATATATATATATATATATGTTATATATATATATATTATATATATTATATATATATATATATATATATAAATTAATAAATAATATATGCATACATACATACATATATGTACGTACCTACATCTACATGTATATATACATGCATATATAAATATATATATGTGAGTACAGGACACCACAAATAGACGTAGAACTCAACAAGAAACGAAAACGTAAAAACAAACATGGAAACGGACTTTTTTAACAACGAAAAAGCAGAGTACAAGACAAACAATACAAGGAAAATTCCCCTTCATCAGCTGTCCCTAGTTCGACTCCATGCGTGTTTCGAAGGTAAGGACAGAACACAACTCGTCGAACTAGCCCTTCCTGCGAAAGAATTAAATAAAATTCCTTTGCAGAGGGGTAAAAACAAAGAGAGAAAAAATGTGACAAAAATAGGACGTAAAAACAATACA
The DNA here is from genome assembly GCF_006345805.1 of Octopus sinensis. Taxonomy (NCBI): domain Eukaryota; kingdom Metazoa; phylum Mollusca; class Cephalopoda; order Octopoda; family Octopodidae; genus Octopus; species Octopus sinensis. The sequence continues at coordinate 18,362 of NW_021835790.1, forward strand.
AATAAAAAACAAATACAAAATAAAAATACAAATACAAAAAATACAGTACAAGTAAAGAATAAAAACAGGACAAGGAAACAAACATTGAGGGCTTTTTTTAGCCTAGACGATGGAAAAATTCAAGAACGCAGGAAAAAAGCATGTTCACTTGTAGGAGGCCGCCAGCGAAAGGAAGTGGTCGGCTCGGCTGTGTGAGAGATGAGGAGGAGTGAGAGAGAGAGAGAGAGATAGAGAGGAAAGGAAACCAGAAAGGGTGAAAAATAAGAAGGAGAGAGACAGGCAAAGAGGAAGACAGACAGGAAGGAAAGGGAAGGTCAAGCAAAGGGTTACAGAGTTTCGCGTCATAATTATATATAAAAACTTACTTGGAGAACAGAAAAGAAACGAAACGACGCGAGGGCGCCCAGTCATGCAATAAATTAATAAATAAAATATATGCATACATACATACATACATACATACATGTACGTACCTACATCTACATGTATATATACATGCATATATAAATATATATATGTGAGTACAGGACACCACAAATAGACGTAGAACTCAACGAGAAACGAAAACGTAAAAACAAACATGGAAACGGACTTTTTTTAACAACGAAAAAACAGAGTACAAGACAAACAATACAAGGAAAATTCCCCTTCATCAGCTGTCCCTAGTTCGACTCCATGCGTGTTTCGAAGGTAAGACAGAACACGACTCGTCGAACTAGCCCTTCCTGCGGAAACTCTGTAACCCTTTGCTTGACCTTCCCTTTCCTTCCTGTCTGTCTTCCTTTTTGCCTGTCTCTAATTGTATTGTTCAATTAAACGGAACTGCTTAAAAAAATCGTGCTGCATCAACTCTTGATATCCTGTTGCTTATTTTGATATATATATAATTTTTTAAATTTATTATATATTGATAATTCAACTTTATATATATATATATATATTATATATATATAATATATATATATATATATAAATTTATATAAGTATTTGTGTGTCTGTGTTTGTCCCCCACCATCGCTTGACAACCGATGTTGGTGTGTTTACCTTCCCGTAACTTGGCGGTTCGGCACAAGAGACCGATAGAATAAGTACTAGGCTTACAAAGAATAAGTCCTGGGGTCGATTTGTTCGACTAAATGCGGTGCTCTAGCATGACCGCAGTCAAATGACTGAAACAAGTAATAGAATATTATAGAATATAATAGAATATAAGAATTAAAGAACATATATACATAGACACACACATATACATTATATGTATGTGTGTGTGTGTGTGTGTGTGTGTGTGTGTGTGCGTGCGTGTGTGTGTATGTAAATGTATGTATGTATGTAACGTTTTCCAGCGACGAGATAAGTAAGTTAATACCCATGACACGAAGTCTTCAGTAAATCTGCATCGTAGCGTCTCTGTCAAAGTAAACACACCGTGATTAAATCACATGTTTTTCTCTCGACGTTCAGAAAAGAGGTCGACTCGAATTGTTTAAGCATTAATTTTAACCACATGAGAAATCATGAACTCATTCCACTTCACGGGGAGAATAGTAGTTTGTATCTATTATTAAACGTCGGAGCTAAGATCTGTCTTTTTGCTAAAAATATTTGCTCGTAAGCTTACTTTACGTTTTTGCTTAACGACGTGAAGTGCTATTTATTGACTTATTTACATTACTAACGCTTGTACAAATATAAAATCTCAGCAGAATAATTTAGTTCTGTTCGATTTCGTTCTGTTACAAATAGTTAGGTGCTAATATTCTGTCTGTGTACAAAAATGAGCAAGCGACCTCTGATGAGGCTTTGGTAAATACTGAAACTAAGTTGATCTATCTGCTTTCTCACTACAAGCATCAATAGCTGTGGTTTAGCAACTGTGTATACTGTATTGCACATCGATTATTCGTGTATGTATGTATGTATGTATGTATGTATGTATGTATGCATGTGTGTGTGTCTATTCTTATATTCTTTTATTTGCTTCAGTCATTTAACTGCGGCCATGCTGGAGCACCGCCTTTAGTCGAAACAAATCGACCCCAGGACTTATTCTTTGTAAGCCTAGTACTTATTCTATCCATTTCTTTTGCTGAACCGTTAGGTTACGGGGACGTAAACACATCAACACCGGTTGTCACGTGATGATGGGGTGGACAGACACAGCCACACAAATGCACACACACACACAACAGTCTTCTTCCAGTTTCCGCCTACCAAATCCACTCACAAGGCTTTGGTCGGCCCGAGGCTATAGTAGAAGACACTTGCTCAAGGTGTCACACAGAGGGACTGAATCCAGAACCATGTGGTTGGTAAGCAAGCTGCTTATCACATTGCCACTCCTACATCCCACACAGCCACTCCTGCGCCCCTCACAGCCATATGTACGTATGTGTGTGTTTACTAAAAAATATATATATATACTCATAGTTTGCCTTACATTTCTACAAACACACAGACACACACAGACACAGACACAGACCACAGACACACAGACACACACACACACACACACACACACACACACACACACACACACACAATCGCATACTTGAGCATGCTCCGTTGGGTTATCTTGTACGACTTGTTCTTTCAGCCATGAATTTCGTTCCGTTTTTGTTTTGTACAACAACTTTGAGACCGCTTATCAATTAGTTTTGCAAGATTCCTGTTTCGGAGAGAGAACGTATTATATTTACCTTTCTGTATACGGTGAACTTCGGTGTTAGTCGGAGGAAGCACTGTTCTTCCGAGACGATTGTTGTATCTCCATAGATGTTCACGTTAGTGTCCCTGCAGAATTCGGCCGTTAGTGAGGTGTCTGTCACACATTTCCCATCGATCTCATCCGGGTATCTCCGTTTTTCTTCTTGCTTGATTTTACATTCTTGTGTATACTTCATCCATGTGAATTTCTTGTTGAAATGTTTCTCGCATTTGAGTCTGACATCAACAGGATGTGACTTTTGCAGGTCTCTGGTATCAAAGAGCTCAGGTCTTATTTTTCTATTCAGCTACGTCCGATGATTGTTGAATTTGATTCTCCGTTTGAGTCAGAAGCAGTGAAATTTTTTCAAGGTAAAAATAGTTTTTTTGTCGGTTTTAAGTTACTCTTGTTTTATTTATTTATTATATATTTTTTTTTACCGAAATATTACCCGAGCTGAAATCAAAATGACTTCAAGAGAACGCTCCTGAAGAAATAATTCTTTCTCGGATGGGCACAAAGCCTGAAATTTTGGGGGAATGACTGGTCGATTGCAGTGTTTAACTGGTACTTATTTTATCGACCCCGAAATCGATGAAAAGGAAAGTCTACCCCGGGCAATTTGAACTCAAAACATAAAGACAGACGATATACTACTAAGCATTTTGTCCGTCGTGCTAACAATTCTTCCAGTTGGCTACCTTAATCCTGTAGAAAGAGATCAATTCTAAAAGAAAAAGTGGCGTCAGTTTAGATTATCTAAGTGTAGAGTATGGACTAGCCAAATCTATAGACTGTTTCGTTTCAAAAAGGAAGGATGAGCTAAAAAGTGTATCGATGACCAAAGGTATAAGCTGGAATAATAGTATTCATGCCTTGTATAATAAAGAGATAGAAAATATTTATTCGCATGGATCCAAAAGAAATAGTTAGCTAGTAGTTTAGTGAGTGAATCATTCTTTTTGTGAAAAAACCAGGTCTCTTTGTGAGTAGCTTGAGAAGTATGTTTCTAGTTCTGGTGCTGTGAATAATGCAAAATCTGTGAAGCAAGGGTTTGTTTGGATCTTTAAAAAAAACAACAAAAGAATTTCTGGGTGTTCACAGTGTTGTGAGGCATGGTGAGATTGAGATTGCATACCAAAATGATTGAAGAAAAGCACCTCACTGAACTATACGAACTTCTGGGTGGGGTACATTTTGTTCGCAACAGGTTATATTGATTGTTTTTGTAAAGGAAAAAATATGCTAGGAGGATCTACATTAGACAGAAGGAAACCAAATTTTTGGACATAAGTCAGTAAAGGTTAGGCTAACCATATTTTTCTCTTCAACAAGAATAGATCCAGTGCGCTTCCAAATGGGAGGCCTGGCTTATCAGAAACTTATGTACCACGTAGTTCGATGATGTGTTTGTCCTCACTGTATATAACTATCTGAAGGTTGAGTATCTTCTAGTGAAGGCTCTTCTTTCTCCCGCACCAAGTGCCAAAGGAGTTTGATTTTATCAATTTCCTGTCTCCTAATATTATGCCCTTGACAAAGCCCACAGATAAAAAAATGTGTATACAAAGCATCTCTTTAGGACTAAGTAAGTGACTTCATGTGATATCCAAAGAGTTTCGAAAGAATCACTTGCATTTAATAGCGAAATGATAGGGAAAGCTTTCTTCTAAATTCTTGGTCTCTTCTTGGGGAATAGTGCAGCTTAATGCTGTATATGTAAGGAACTTTTGAGACGGAGCATTTGAATGTAAAGAACTTTTGAGACCTTTGAGACGGAGCTTATAATTAAAGAAATTGTGTACGAAGAGGACGTGAATGACTTGGTTTAGAAGCATAGAAGAGAACTGAAGGAGTTTCATAGCAAAGAAACTTAATCCTTATAAAAATGACTGGATTCTGAGGAGAGACCAAAATATATAAAGAAGAGCTATATCAGAAGAGATGAAGAAGTTATTTTTCTGTCTCTGGCATGTTCTCACAGAACATTGGCTATTAGAAGACATTTTCACAAGATAAAAATCCCTGGGACAGTCATCATTTTGTATGTAAACACTAAAAATTTTCATTTCACTCGATTCTTAATCTACTAGCATTCTACGAAGAAAAGAAAAGAAAATTATCCCATGAATTTTATTCAGACTAATTATTTCCATCTTTAATGAAATGTTTCACTTCATAAAGTATTTAATTAAAGTTGCAGGTCATGTCATGCGGATGATTTCTGAAAAGAATGAAATAGTGCTGTACATAATTGCCTATGACTAAGAATTTTAAGAACTTCATACAAAGTAAAGACTAAAAATTAAATATGTGAATTCCATGCACCTTTTCCCTTAACATTCATTCATTTCAAATTCAAATTACTAATTCTGCCACGAATTATGACAAAATGATTATCTCCCTTGTAATAGCTGTAACTGTTTGAGGGACAACAAATGCCAGATGTGTAATACCTTCATGAAAAGTGTTTCGTTATTTTTGGACTCAGCAGAAAAAAAAACAGGTAATAACAGACGATTCTGAGGATCAGTCCGAAAGGAATTATTCTACGAGGCTTAGAAGAGATGGCATCTTTTCTTCTCTTCAATAATTTTCTTAATTTTCTTCTCCTCCAGCTTTTCCCTTTGGCTGAGTAGCCTACCAGAATCAGGTGAAAATTTGTATGGGTTCTCAATTGTTATTTCATATCTAATTTTTTTCATGTTCAGTTGTTTCTTTTTTTAAAAATATCATTAAATCACTCCTTCATTTTACACATAATTTTTTATGCAATAAATCCCTTACTATTTATTAGTTTTTATACTTCGTGTGGGAGAGATCTTTGAAATGAGGTGTAGTTATTTTAATCTATATATTTTAATCTATATATTTTAATTTTCTTCCTGTTTATGTTTGTTGTTTATTTTACTGTACATTAATTAAATTGTTTTTATCGTATAATTTTTTTATTGATTATTATAAAATAAATGAAAGATTAAAGCAAATTGAATCAATAGAATTTCAAGCATTAATAGTTTTTACAAAACTGCTCAAATTAACATCCAATTGTATCCCAAAACTCTTTGGGAGTATCTATATACTAGTTTATTTGTACACATTAAAGCGCATAAGGCTTCTTCGGGACAGAGATTGCAAAATCTTGAGAACGCGCTGTACGGATTTGTATTGCACTTTCCCTTCCTTGAGTTTCTAGACCAGGCCAGCAAGTGATGCGCTGTGTCTTTTATTAATGTTTTTAAACGATGCAATAAGGGTCTGATATCGGTTTTGAAGTAATCGGTGGTTGTACCAATGTCTACGGCCATATCATATAGCATTCTCTCTGTACATTTGTATACTACGTTCTTACGAAGATATTCAAAGTTCGATTGTATCCACACATACATACACTTCACACGTACATATCAAAATATACATGCTTACACACACACATACACATACACTAACACATGCACACACGCACGCACATAAACATATACACACACGTACACGCATATAACAAGTACACACACAAAAGTCAAACATAAAATAATAATAATAATAATAATAACAACAACAACAAGAGCAATCAGAGAGCACAAACCTCTGCCAAATGGCGGAGGTACTAATAGGTTCTACTCAGGAGTTCTTGAATGAATAGCATGAGACCTTTTGGTTTTCCCTTCTCTTAAATTTCAGCCTTCCTTTAGTATTTCTCTCGTTTTAGATCGATGTGTAGATGTATGTATATATGTAAGTATACTGTAAAGTGTTAATATGTATACATGTATGTATATATATATATATATATAGATATATATATATATATATATATATATATAATATATATAATATATATATATATATATATATATATATATATATAACACAGGATATGTGTATGTCTGTGTGTTTGTCATGTCGTTAAAACTCGAGATCCACCCAACCAATTTCAATGAAATTTTATACATGCATTACATAGGGTCATGAGCCAAAAACATTTTCAACTTCTTGCCTAATGCAGGCACAGGGGCAGATAAACTGCATTTTAAAAGCATTTTCGCAGCCTTAAGGCCTGTAACTTGAAGTGTATCCAGTCGCTTTCCTCCAAATTTGCAATAAACATTAATAAGGCTCTTCAAATTGCTGTTGACCAAAAATAAAATTTTCGACGCCAACTATGGGCACCCCTAAAATGCAGATTAATCAGATTTGAGTATACTGCACTGGGTTTTATCTTTGTTTAAGGCCATTTCCGACGATAAGATATTAACACTACTTGTGCATTATAAGTGGCGTATAATATTTCATGAAAATCTTCTTGTCTAGTTTGGCAGAGGAAATGAGAAGAACGTTAACATTTTTATTGGCGCCTTGTTGATGCTTCATGTTACCATCCCGCGCAGCACCGGACATGTGCGCGTGTGTGCGGCTGGGTAAAGGAACAACAAACCTATTCATCCATTCTCCAGAAGTGCCCTGTTGATGTTTCACGTTTCCAATCCTACGCAACGCAGCATGACCCGGCAGCATGTCTGCTTTCTATGTCATCCATGTCTGAACTGTATGATACAAAATGTCCATACAAAAAACAAACAGCTGTTGTGACTCACAGCCATTCGAGTTTGACTGTGTGTCCACTTTCGGAAGCTACATTCACCACCTGCAATTAGTCCCAGCTCCCTGTGTTCCCTCTCCTGTTTAGTCGGACGAATAAATACAGGGTGTCCCAGAATTAACGATGATTTGAGTGAAATCGGATGCATTAAAAAAAAAAAACTCACTTTTATTTATGCTTATCATGTTTAATATGTATTAAAAGTCTATAAATTTTGAATTTTGTTTTTAATTTTATTTTCATTCTTGTTGGACCACTCTTATTTGTCTACGACAGCTTTTTTTAATTTGGCAGCAATCATTTTCTTTACCTCCATCCCTAAGATGGAGTAATCGTTTAGCTGAGCTTAAAGAACGCATTCATTTAGCAGTACATGAGCTAATTCCTGAACTGCTTCAAAATGTGTTTCACAACGCTAAGGAGAGATTTAAAGTATGCAGGGATACAGACATGTTGAAAAATTTCAATAAAAGTTTGACGTAAGATTTATAAGTCTATTTGTTTTGGTAATAAACATAAGATTCAGTCAGTTTTTTCAAAAATTTGCTCAATTTCATTGAAACACGTAGTTAATTCTGGAACATCCTGCGTGGCGTAGCGTTGTTAGTTGTTGTGTTACTCGAGTAAATATTAAAATCAAAGGTCTTCTCGCCATAAACATCCCATTTTTTTGTTAAGCATATTGTATCAAGGAGTATATTATCTAAAATGTATTTCTCATTTATAGGCATGGCTGTGTGGTTGAGAAGCTTGCTTTCCAATTATGTCGCACAGTGGAATTGAACCCAAGGCAAGAAGGGACTACACAATCAGTTCAATGCAGCCACAACAGAAGTTGCTGGAAAAATTGGTGGGATTGGCTGATGAAAGGAACCTAAAAAAGAAACCGAAAGTACTATGCCGACATTACATCTCCGTGCCGATCAAAGCCTTGTGTATTATATAATTGCCATTACTGTATTGATATATAAAATAACATATACTGAAGGAATAAATCTATGTATATAATAACACTTTGAATGTGGCTCCCGAGAAAGAGTAAAAGTAATTACCCGATCAACGACGGATATTACTGCTAGTAATATATATATATATAGTAAAAATATGTATTATTTAATTTCTGAAGGGTTTTGCTGCCATTTGTTTATGTAGTTTGATTTCTTTATCCATCAGTTTCTAAGATAGAGACACGAGTAAAATTAATAATAAAGAAACGAAAATAAAACTTTGGAAACAGCTTAAAGGGAGATAATTGAGAAAGACTTGAAAGTGAACGTAAGATTCTAATCATGTATAGTAAACTAAATATAACAAATAATCCAGAATCCTTGTTCAGCACTGGATCGATCCCAAAATCTAATCAGTTCGTGTCAGTTACTAGGTCAAACATTCCTGAAAGTTTCATCCGAATCCATCCAGCGGTTCTTGAGATATCCTGTCCACGGACAAACAAACAAACACGACTTAAAACAATATCTACTCCTTCACTAAAGCGGAGGTAATAATAATAATAATAATAATAATAATAATAATAATAATAATAATAATAATAATAATAATAATATAATAATAATATTATAATAATAATATTTGTCTGTAAGTATGAGATCATGGAGAACCACATTGTCTGTAAGTATGAGATCATGGAGAATCACATTTGTCTGTAAGTATGAGATCATGGAGAACCACATTGTCTGTAAGTATGTGATCATGGAGAACCACATTGTCTGTAAGTATGAGATCATAGAGAACCACACTTGTCTGTAAGTATGAGATCATGGAGAACCACACTAACTTTGAACAGTGACAATGAATCTCTAAATGCTGATGATGTAAAAATTTCCTGTGGCATTTTCCAGGGTGACTCAGTATTACCACTCCTCTTTTGTTTAGCCTTAATGCCTCTCTCAACTTCAGGATTGCCTTGATAGAGGAATAATACCAGATTAGATGACTAGAGAGAGGACAATACTCATTATTAAAGATAAGAGCAAGGGTAATACAGCTAGCAACTAAAGACCAATCACTTGCTTACCATTAGCGTGGAAGCTGTTAACAGGAATGCTTTCAGAAAGCATTTACGAGCACCTTGACAAACAGAATTTACTACCAGAACAGAAAGGTTGCAGGAAGAGAGCTAGAGGAACGCATGATCTATTATATATAGACAAAGCAGTACTAAATGAAGTAAAAGCTAGAAAGAAAAATCTAACAATAGGCTGGATAGATTAAAGGAAAGCCTATGACATGATCCCACACTCATGGATAAGTGAAAGTTTGAATATATTCAGTATAGTAGGCAACATAAGGGAATTAATTAGCTCTAGCATGAAGAAATGGAAAATTGATCTCTACTCAGATGACACACTCTTAGAGACAGTTAATATCAAAAGAGAAATTTTCCAGGGGCGCTCGTCGTCCCCTTTAATATTTGTCTTCTGTTTGATCCACCCTAGTTTAGTATTAAGCAAGGAAAAGGCAGGGTATCAGTTCAGAAATAGTAATGGAAATATTAACCATTTGCTCTACATGGATGATCAGAAGCTTTTTAATAATAAAGAAGAGATAGATTCCTTAATACAGACTGTAAGACTCTTCAGCAAAGAGAGAGGCATGGAATTTGGCATAGATAAGTGTGCAATATTAGTCATGAGAAGGGGACAGGTAGTCAACAGCAAAGGCATGCAATTACCAGATGGCCAGACATCAAAATTATTGAAAGGAGGAGAGAGTTATAAGTATCTAAGAGTATTAGAATCTGGCAGTGTACTAACTACAGAAATAAAAATGAAAATTTAGGAGTAGCTCAGAAGGCTGAGGAAGCTAATGAAATCAAAGCTAAATGCTCCGAATCTTGTGAAGGCAGTAAATACTTGAGCAGTATCATTACTTAGATACTCAGCAGCTTTTGTTGATTAAACAATAACTGAATTAGCAAAGCTGGACAGAAGAACTAGGAAGGAATACAATGTGAATGGAGGACTCCACCCAAGAGCAGGAGTAGCAAGATTATACTTACCTAGAAAGGAAGGTGGAAGAGGGTTAATATCAGTAGAAGAATGCGTGTAGTTAGTTACAGTAAATATAGACTCCTGTGAAGAAAGGTTATTAAAAGCTGCCAGAGTTACAGCAAGACATAAGGGAAATCAAAACACCAAACAAACTTAAAGATTAGAAAAAAGAACACAAATTGTCTGACTGGCAAAAGAAGGCGTTGCATGGTAGATTCCCAAAGAAAGTTGCAGCAAATAGTAGTAGTGAGACATGGTTATGGTTGCAGAACGGAAAGCTGAAGAGGGAGACAGAAAGTTTGTTAGTAGCAGCACAAGATCAAGCATTAAGGACTAATTGGATAAAAGCCAAGATAGACAAAAAATCAAGTAGATTCCCAATGTAGATTTTGCAAATCAAAAGTGGAATGTGTTACTCATATAGAAAGTGAATGTAGCATGCTGGCACAGAAAGAATACAAGAAAAAATATAATCTAGGGAGAGCAATCCACTGGAAGCTATGTAGAAAGCTAGGATTTAAACATACTGATAAATGGTATAAACATCAACCTAGTAAAATACTAAAAAGTAAGAAATACAAGATGTTGTGGGACTTTAACATTCAAAATGACAGAGTAATAGAATCTAGAAGACCTGATTTGATAGTAGTAGATAAAGAGAATAGAAAGTGTCAGATAATTGACTTTACAGACCCAGTTGATGAAAAAATTAGTATGAGGAGTATAGAAAGAATATCAAAGTACTAAGACCTAGCTATTGAATTACAGTGACTATGGGTAAAATGTATCCCAGTAGTTATAGGTGCATTGGGAACTATGTCTAAAGATCTGAACAAATGGATAGAGGAAATAGGCATAAAACCCAGTTTAGTACAGCTGCAGTGTTATTAGGGACATCTAGGATACTTAGGAGGGTTCTTGGCCCCCAAGGCTACTTGCAGCTCGATGTTTGGAGTCCTTTCTTTTCCAACAATCTAATCTGTCGAGTGTAATAATAATAATAATAAAATAATAATAATAATAATAATAATAATAATAATAATAATAATAATAATAATAACGACACCACCACCACCACCACCACCAACAACAACAACAACAACAACAAACAACAACAATAATAATAATAATACACAGTACTGCTCACGCTCCAGCAACAAGGAGGTGTAACAGATGTTGTAGTTGAAATTTGATGAAACTACTAGATGTTGAATAATAATAATAATAATAATAATAATAATAATAATAATAATAAAATAATAATAATAATAATAATAATAATAGCTACAATATCCTTAACTGGACACGAAATGAACTGTCCAAAATAGATAGGAAAACAAGAAAAATAATGACAGGATCTAGGATGCATCACCCAAAATCTGACATAGAAAGACTATATATACAACGTATAGAAGGTGGTAGAGGCCTTATACAGCTGGAAAGCTACTATAAAATAACCACCATAGGACTGCAAAAATATCTACTTCAGAAGGAAGGAAAACTGATCCAGATAGCAGCAAAACACGAGCAAAACAAAAAACTGTTTTCAGTATTTAAGGAAGCTGACAAATACAAACAAGAAATCATACCACCTAATAAACATGAAGAAGAAGAAGAAGATGAAGAAACAACAAAAGCTATAAAACAAATGAAATCCAAACTAAAAATAGAACAGCAACGAACCATGATAAAACGATGGCAAGAAAAGCCCCTTCATCGTAAATACTGGACTAAACTAAACGCAAAAGAAATAGACAAAGAAAAATCCCAGCAATGGCTGAGAAGCTCAGGACTCAAAGCAGAAACAGAGGGATTTTTAATTGCAGCACAAGACCAAAGCCTCCCCACCAGAAATTACCAAAAACATGTAATGAAAAGAAATATTACAAGTAACTGCAGAATATGTGGAGATGGACAAGAAACAATAAATCATATTATCTCTAGCTGCCCAGTCCTGGCTAAGAAGGAATATATTCACAGACATGACAGAGTTGGAACCTACATACATTGGAAGCTATGCCAACATTATGGAATAACAACAGAAAAAAGATGGTATAGGCACACACCAGAAAAGGTCACAGAAAACGAGAAAGCAACCATACTCTGGGATATGCCGATACATACAGATAGAGAAATTAAGGCCAACAGACCAGATATAGTTGTCAGAGATCATGAAGAAAAAAAATGCTTTCTAATTGATGTATCAATACCGGCAGATGACAACGTGTCTCTAAAAGAAATGGAGAAACTCTCAAAATACAAAGACCTGGAAATAGAGGTAACTAGAATGTGGAATCTGAAAACAGAAACAATTCCTATCATAGTAGGTGCATTAGGCATGATAAAAAAATATTCAAACAAATACATAACAAAAACACCAGGACTTACAAACACATATAACATACAGAAAATTGCACTACTAGGCACTGCACACATCCTACGCAGAACACTTTCCATACAATAACCATCAGAGCATCACAACAAATCACAGCACATACCCAAGGCACACAGAGCTGCGCTCGGTAGTGAAGTGAAAGCACGCTATAAAAATAAAACTACTGAATAATAATAATAATATTAATAATAATAATAATAATGAAAAAAGGATCTTAGTTTAGAGATAGTAAAAGAAAAAAATAGCCATTTGACTCTACATGGATGATTTGAAGCTTTTTAGTTAGAATAAAAATGAAATAGATTCATTGATACAAAGTGTGTGTGCCTGAACAGGCACGGACACTCTTCGCATCCAGCAGGATGAAGAGGTTCAGTTACTCGCTACTGATTAACTTCTCGGATACGAGTTAATGCCGACGACGATATATATACGATATGTGAAAGCGCATGGCTCAGTGGTTAGTGCGTCGGATTCACAACTATGAGGCAGTGAGTTCGATTTCCGGAGCGGACTTTGTGTTGTGTCCTTGAGCAAGACACTTTATTTCACTTTGCTCCAGTCCATTCGGTTGTAGAAATGAGTTGCGGCGTCACTGGTGCGAAGCTGTATCGGTCTTTGGTTTTTCCCTTGAATAGCATCGATGGCGTTAAGAGGGGAGGCTGGCGTGCATGGGTGACTGCTGGTCTTTTATAAACAACCTTGCCCGTAATTGTACCTCGGAGGGTAACTTTCTAGGTGCAAACCCATGGTCGTCTATGACCGAAGGGGTTTCTTTTTACCACCTTCTCCCCCCCTCTCTCTCTCTCTATATATATATATGTTGATTCGCTAGCCTCTGCACGCATTTTTTTCTCTCCTTGTTTCTTTCTGTGTTTCTTTTCTGTGTATCTTTCTGTTGAAGAGCGTAGGCTCGAAACGTAAAAGACTTGTTTTATTTATATTCCTGAGCGCCATACTAATACAATTGTTTGTTTGTATTCCACCTGCCTTCGTCTTTTGTTTATTTTCATAAAGCTTCCCGTATATATATCTATCTATCTATCTATCTATCTATCTATCTATCTATCTATCTATCTATCTATCTATCTATCTATCTATCTATCTATCTATCTATCTATCTATATATATATATATATATATATATATATATATATATATATATATATTCTTTATATATGATTTTATATATTTTTTAAAGCTATTTTTTTTATTTCTCTTAATTTCTTCCTCATTTTATACCTTCCTGTTTTTTCTTGTTCACATTAAGGATGGTCAACCCTCCTGAACTTTTGTCAAGAACCTTAATTTATAAGAAATATATTAGACACCTTATCATTATTTTTAATGAGCAACTAAGCTAATTTTATCTGGTCACCGGCTTCCATGCATTATATTTATAAAGAACTAGCAGTATCGCCCGGCGTTGTTCGGGTTTGTAAGGGAAATAACTATATAAGCATTTTTAGAGAGTTATAGCAAAAAAATTAGCAAAAAATGCATTAAAAATGGAATAAAAAAAGGTTGGTAATTTTTTTTTAATCGTTGACTCATCGTAGACATTTTTAGAGAGTTACTTCCCTTATATAATAGCGAAAAATGCATTAAAATGGAAAAAATGATGGTAAATTTTAAAAAATCGTAGACTCATCGTAGACGCTTTCTTAGTCATTTCTGTTTTGGTGTCTTCAAGCCATGAAGTCGTTGTTCTAAAAGAACGCTGGTCTCCTTGACAACGCTTTACGACATTGATTTCCTTACACTCCCTTCCCCACAGCTTCACGAGGGAGGGAAGAAGGGGAGAAGCAACACAGGTGCAGGTGTGACCATGGACGCCAACTCCGCCGCCATCGACACACGAAAAATATGCGTTAAATGGAAAAAATGATGTTAAATTATTTTTAAAATCATAGACTCATCGTAGACAGGCGCTAATACCCTGACGGGCTCGATAGGAATCACGACTATAAGATACCCGAATTTGGTTAAACTGCACCGCAAAATGTGGGAGTAGTTAGGAATCTAAATCGTAGGAGACAGACACTCACACAACTACAGTTTTATATATATAGATTTTGTGTGTATACTTGGAGTTGGATTTCTGGTGTAACCAGGATGTTCTGATGATCAGCTGAGCTAACTTTCTTTATTTGTAGTGATTTGTGAATATACAATTGTATTGTGTAATTCGTAACATGCATATTAATGCAAACATATAAACATAATCTACTTCACTCTGAAATTATCATACATGAAGAAGGTTGCAAAACGGCCGTAATCCTAAAATTGTCAAGTAGTTAAATAAACATATACACCTTTCATACCTCCTGAATTTTTATGGTATATGAGCAGGAGACCCCCTTCGGTCATGAATGATCATGGGATTGCACCTAGAAAGTTACCCTCCTAGGCACAAGTCTGAGCAAGGTTGTTTATGGAAGGCCAGCAGTCGCCCATGCATACCAGCCTCCCCTATCCACGCCACCAGTGTTATTCAAGGGAAAGGCAAAGGCCGATACAGTTTGGCACCTGTGACGTCGCAACTCATTTCTACAGCTGAGTTAACTGGAGCAACGTGAAATTAAGTGTCTTGCTCAAGAACACAACACGCAGCCCGGTCCGGGAATCGAACTCACAACCTCACGATCGTAAGCTCCACGCTTATGGTATATATATATGTATGTATGTGTGTGTGTTTGTGTGTGTATGTGTATGTGTGTGTATATGTGTGAGTGTGTGTGTGGGTGAGGATGTGTTTGTGTGTATGTGTGTGTATATGAATGTATGTATGTGTATGTGTGTGTGGTATATATATGTATAGGTATATGTATATGTATATATATATATATATATATATAATATATATATAATTAACGGGCTTCTACACAGTTTCTCTCTACCATACTCACTCACAAGGTATTAGTTGGCCCGAGGCTTGTGCTGAAGACACTTGGCCAACGTGCTCTTCAATGAGACCGAAATCAAAACCCTGTGGTTGTGAAGCGACTTCATTTACTACACAGCCGTGTATATGCTAATGTTTTCATGTATGTACATATATCAGGTTTGGTCAAAAGTTTTTCGGATTGCTTATTCGTTATTTTATAGTTTTGATAAGATAATAAGTAGTGAAAAAAATTGCAATTGGAGCTATTTCACGCTACTTGTAGATAAAAGAACTGTAGATAAAAGAACGTGTGATGCAAAACTGGTTCAGACGTTTCAAGGAAGATAACACCAACCTCGAAGAAAACATTAAGGTCAGGGGACCTTCTGTTGTGGAGGATGAGGCCTAGCTTGAAATGGTTGAACAACAGTCAAGCACAAGCACTCATACATTGTCTGCAGATCTTCGTCTTTCACAAAGTGCTATCAATCGACACCTCTGTAAGTTCCCGACTTGTGAACAGACGCTACTCATGAGTTGATCAATGACAAGGGTCTCAACGACATGTGAACATTTGCAAACAACTGCTGGAATAATCTTCGAGATCCCCATTTTTGGCGTCGACTTGTAACCTGAGATGAAAAATGGATCTATTTTCGTAAACCTAATACAAGAAGTCAGTGGCTTCGTTCCGACCAGACTTCAGAATCTGTTGTCAAACAACGATGGTTTGAACAGAATGTCATGTATGTTCGGTAGAATTTCGAGGGAGTGTTGCACTTGAGGCTTGTCTCAGATGGTGATGCTGTGAACGCTAACCTTTATACTCAACAACTACAGCTAGTATATGATGCTTTTAAAGCCCGCTACCCGGCATTGGTCAATCGAAGACGCACACTTCTACAGCATGACAATGTCCCAGCACATACTAGCAATGTGACTAAGCGCAAACTCGAGGAACTTGGGAGGCTGGAAGCGCTGCTTTACTCTGCTTACAGTTCAAACCTTGCACTCTCAGATTACTACCTTTTCCCAGCTATTGCTCATTTTCTGCACTTATGAAGTTGAAAATGGGTGCAGGGAGCTTTTTACCTCTATACCAGCGAATGGTATAAGCGCGGAATTGAGCTTCTGACACAGCGATGGCAACAGACATTAGAATATGATGGGGTATATTTTGATGCACAAAAGCATTTCTTATGTAATTTGTTAGAACTATTAATTAAATTTTGAAATAAGAAAACAACTTTTGACTCAACAGGATAATATGAGACGAGAAATTGAAACGAAGGGGAATGAATAAAGTGAAAGGGAATGATAATTATTAATAACCGGCATTATGTACACACCTACACAGTGGAGGCGCGTGGCTTAGTGGTTAGGGTGTCAGCATCATGATCATAAGATTGCGGTTTCGATTTCTGAACCGCGCGGCGCGTTGTGTTCTTGAGCAAAACACTTCATTTCACGTTGCTCCAGTTCACTCAGCTGGCAAAAATGAGTAACGCTGCGATGGACCGGCGTCCCGTCCAGCTGGGGGACACATACGCCATTGAAACCGGAAAACCGGGCCCACGAGCCTGGCTAGGCTTTAAAAGGGCGCATTTATTTTGTTTTTTTAGTATACCTCCACAAGTGTGCATTCCTCTGCGAATTTCTTTCTTCATAAATTTCAGACAAATGGATACTTTTTAATGAAATTTTTCAATGAATTTTCAGATTATGTCTATTACGATTAAATCGAATTTAACGTGCACTCCAACCCCCAGAAAATGGTCGGCGTGCACACATCCATACTTACATCACAGGTATGTCTTCTAAATGTAAGCTGAAGTTATGGAAAACGTTATGTGATGTGCGTGAGTATATATGTGTGTACATAATCCAGTTTTATTTTTTACGTAAAAAAACCACATATTTGTAACCTACACAACATGAAAGGTACTTTTAGAAAATTTCATGAAAAAATACCCACTTCTCTATAAGTTATGACGAAACAAATTCGGCGGGCACATTTGTGTAGGTATACCTAATTCTATAGCAGGGAATTGACTTCTCATGAAACTCTATGTAACATATATTGTGTTTCCTGTATAATGTTATATTGTTAGGAACTACGGAATGAAGAATGTGGTTCGGTTGTAATAGTTTTGGAAGTTGCTTTATTTTTCATTTTGTTTGACATTATATGTGAATGAAACGAAAGATCGTCTTACACGTACATATATACATGAGCGCGCGGTATACGTACATACATACGTACGTATGTAAATCTGTCTGTCTGTCTGTCTGTCTGTTTATTTATCTACATCTACATGTGCTCATGTATACATCCATCCATCCTCATCCATAAATACACACGCACACACACGCGCACATTCACACACACACACGTACATACACACACACACACGTAAAACAACAGCAGAATCAGGTAGTAAAAAGCAGTAGATGTGTGTAAGCGTGTGCTTGTGTGTGTGTGTGTGTGTGTGTGTTGCGTGTGTGTGTGTGTGTGCGTGTTTGATTATGTGAAAGAAAGACAGAGTAGGAAGAGAATGATAGTCACATAGCCAGAAATGTCTCTTTTCAATGTGTTTGCACAAAGGGTTGCAGTGAAAGTGTGTGAGAAAGAGGGAGAAAAAGAGATATGATGAAAAGGGCGATAGAAGACAGGAAAAGAGAAAAGGAGGGAGAGAGAGAGAGAGCGAAGGAGAGAGGGAAAGAAAGAGGGAGAGGAAGAGAAGATGTGAATCAGTCAGTAAGTACCTTAAACTGATTTTGTTGATGATTTCATTATGTAACAGTTGTACTGAATGCGCGACATGTATAAGTCTGTGTGTTTGTGTGAGCATATGAGAAAGAGAAAGAGAAAGAGAGAGAGAGAGAGAGAGGTAGAGAGAAAAAGAAAGAGACAGAGAGTGAGAGAGAGAGAGAGAGCGAGAAAGAGAGAGAGACAAAGGGAGACCGTGGAGAGAGGACAGCAAATGTAATAAGAATGGCGAACGCTACGATTCTATCTATCTATCTATCTATCTATCTATCTATCTATCTATCTATCTATCTATCTCTCTTATCCTATCTATCTATCTATCTATCTATCTATCTATCTATCTATCTATCTATCTATCTCTCTTATCCTATCTATCTATCTATCTATCTATCTATCTATCTATCTATCTATCTATCTATCTATCTATCTATCTATCTATCTATCTATCTATCTATCTATCTATCTCTCTCTCTCTCTCTCTCTATCTATCTATCTATCTATATATATATATATATATATATATATCTTTCTCTCTCACTCTCTCTCTTTCTCTCTCTCTCTCTCTCTCTCTCTCTATCTATCTATCTATCTATCTATCTATCTATCTATCTATCTATCTATCTATCTATCTATCTATCTAAACTAAATTTCAGAGTAGTCGTGTGTGAACTTGAGCATTTGTAAAGCAAACATACACACACACACACACACACACACACACATTTTCATAGCGTTTTACTACTGTCGGTAGCCTACATGAGGTTTTAGTAGATCACATAGCCACCCCATAGCTTATTTCAGTGTATAATTCATCGGCCTACATTTCACCAATTGCCTTAGTTACACTTTTTACTCAATGGCGGTCTTTCAAACAGTAGTGTGGCGCTCAATGCACACACTTACACACACACACACACACACACACTTACACACACACACACACACACACACACACACACACAACACACACACACACACACACACACACACACACTCTCTCTCTCTCTCTCTCTCTCTCACACACACACACACACACACACCTCTCTCTCTCTCTCTCACACACACACACACACACACACACAGAGTAAGACCAAAACAACAGCAACAATAATTCACGCATACTTGTTTAAGTATATATTTGTTGTAAACATATTGTACGTCTATCTATCTATCTATCTATCTATCTATCTATCTATCTATCTATCTATCTATCTATCTATCTATCTATCTATCTATCTATCTATCTATCTATCTATCTATCTATCTATCTATCTATCTATCTATCTATCTATCTATAAGTCCTGGGGGCGATTTGCTCGACTAACGGCGGTGCTCCTGCATGGCCGCAGTCAAATGACTGAAACAAGTAAATGAATAAAAGAATATATTTATATATATATATATTCCTTTTATTCTTTGTATATACACGTATGTACGTATTTATATCTATATCTCTATATACACACATTTATATAGGTTTATATAAGTGCTTGGATGCATATATACATATATATATGTATATATGTACACATATATATATAGATATGTATATATATATGTGTATGTGTGGTATCAGAATATATACATATATATATATATATATA
>NW_021835791.1:0-22500 GCF_006345805.1 Octopus sinensis
CAACTCATGCTCTCCCCCCCCCCGCCAAATTACTGCCCTTGTTGCAAAATTTGAAACCATTATTACTACTGCCACCATCTACACTATTACTATAGGCTGAAGCGGCTTTAAATTTTGGTGAAGAGCGCTAGTCGATTATATTGATCCCTAGTTGATACTATTTCATAGACAGAGTTGACCCAGACATGGTTGTGTGGTAAGAAGCGTTCTTTCCAACCGTGTGTGTGTCCTTGGGTCTATGTTTATCTTCCACCTCTGATTAACAACCGACTTTGGTGTGTTTACGCCCCTGTAACATAGCGGTCCAGCAAAAGACCCCAATAGATTGGGTATCTCTCTTAAAAAGGAGATAAGTACTGGGGGTGGGGTGGATCGATTCATTCGACTATAAATTCTTCCAGGCAGTGCTCCAGCATGACCGCAGTTCAATGAATACAACAAGTAAAAGATAACTATAAAAAAAAGTTGAACCTGGTGAGATTTGTATTTGTATTTGTATTTAGAATGTTAAATACCAGCTGACACGTTGTCTGACGCTTTAACGATTCGATATTATTTTTCTCTAGGCACAAGGCCCGAAATTTGGTGGGAGGGGACCAGTCCATTAGACCGACCCCAGTACGCAACTAGTACTTAATTTATCGACCCGGAAAGGATGAAAGTGAAAGTCGACCTCGGCGAAATTTGAGCTCAGAACATAAAGACAGACGAAATACCGCTAAGCATTGCGCCAGGCGTAATAACGTTTCTACCAGCTCGCCGCCTTTAAGAATCTTTTCTACCCTAGGCGTAAGGCCCGAAATTTTGGGGAAGGGGACCAGTCGATTAGATCGACCGCAGTACGCAACTGGTACGTAATTTATCGACTCTGAAAGGATAAAAGGCAAGGTCGATCACGGCAGAATTTGAACTCAGAACGTAAAGACGGACGAAATATCGCTAAGCATTTCGCCTTGCGTGCTTTCGTTCCTTTTTCTTTATTGCCCACAATAGGCTAAACATAGATGGGACAAACAAGGATAGATAAAGGGATTAAGTCGATTACTGGTACTAAATTTATCGACCCCGAAAATATGAAAGGCAAAGTCGACCTCGGCGGAATTTGAACCCAGAACGAAAGACAGACTAAAATACCTATTTCTTTACTAACCACAAGGGGCTAAATACAGAATGGACAAACAAGGACAGACAAACGGATTAAGTCGATTACATCGACCCCAGTGGGTAACTGGTACTTAATTTATCGACCCTGAAAGGATGAAAGGCGAAGTCCACCTCGGCGGAATTTGAACTCAGAACGTAACGGCGGACGAAATACCGCAAAGCATTTCGCCCAGCGTGCTAACGATTCTGCCAGTACGCCGCCTTTTAACGATTCTATATTATCTCACCGCATTGGCTCGACTACAAAACAAAACAGAGGAAAGGCTAAATTGTTCTTCTCTCTTCATGAAAAACCGACAAATATAAAAGCAAGGCAGAGGTTTACAGATAATAGTGAAACGAATGGAGAAACATCAAGAGAAAGTATTAAAGTATGAAAACCTTTAATTAAAAAACGCGATTACTTAATGTCATGCTAAGATATTGACGAATAATATAAACACGGTTATATAAATAATAATTTCAATAAACGCATCTGTACTATATATTCATTTTATGCGTGCACGCGCATATATATTGTGTATATATATATGCATATATATTGTGTATATATATATGCATATATATGCAAACGGCGGTGCATCATCATGGCCGCAGCTCTGAGCTGAAACTAGAAAAAAAAAATATATATATATATTGTGTGTGAAGGCGCGTGGCTTAGTTGTTAGGGCGTTCGGCTCACGATTGTAAGGTCGTGAGTTCAATTCCCGGCGACGCGTTGTGTCCTTGAGCAAGACACTTTATTTCATGCTGTTCCAGTCCACTCAGCTGGCAAAAATGACTTGTACCCGTAATTTCAAAGGGCCGACCTTGTCACACTGTGTGTCACGCTGAATCTCCCTGAGAACTACGTTAGGGGTACGCGTGTCTGTGGATTGCTCAGTCACTTGCACGTTAATTTCAGGAGCAAGCTGTTCCGTTGATCGTATCAGCTGGGACCCTCGTCGTAATCGACGGAGTGCTCCTTATATTGTGTGTGTGTGTGTGTGTGTGTGTGTGTGTGTGTGTGTGTGTGTGTGTGTGTGTATATATATTTACTTGGTTCAGTCATTTGACTGCGGCAGTATTGGAGCACCGCCTTTAGTCGGACAATTCGACGCTGGGACATAAACAAACCAGCATCGCTAGTCAAGCGATTGGGGTGGGGGACAAACACAGACACACAAATTTATACACACACACACACACACACACACACCACACACATATATATATATATATATATACACGACAGGCTTCTTTAAGTTTCCGTCTACCAAATCCACTCACAAGGCTTTGGTCGGCCCAAAGCTTCAGTAGAAAGCACTTGCTTAATGTGTCACGCAGTGGGACTGAACCCGGAACAACGTGGCTGGGAATCAAGCTTCTTACCACATAGACATATATATATATTTCATATTTAGCTTCTGTCAGTCATTAGACAGCGGCCAGGCTTGGGCACATCCTTACACACACGCACACACACAGGTATATATAGGCGTAGGTGTGTATGTGTAGTTAATAAGGTTATTTCCCAAACACGTGGTCTTGGGTTCAATCCCATTTCCCAGCACCTTGGGCAAGTGTCATCTACTATAGCCCATGGTCAATTAAGGGCTTTTGATTGGATTAGGTAGACAGAAACTAAAAGCGTCACTTATATATATATATATATATATATATATATATATATATATTATATATATATATATATATATATTGTGTGTGGTGTGTGTGTGTTGTTGTGTGGTGTTGTGTATGTGTGTGTGTATGTGTGTATGTGGTGATGTGGTGTTATTGTGTGTACATATATTATATGTATATATATGTGTGTATATATATATATGCATATATATGTATATATATACGTGTGTGTGTGTATATGTATATATATGTATGTATATGTGCGTGTGTATGTGTGTGTGTTTCTCTATTCGTTCTTTTCTTTTAAATTATTAACAATGGAAATGATAAAAATTCACCGGGGAAATTGGCACGAAATTGGGTTTAGAAAAAATGCGCGAAAGTGACCTTTGAGGTAAGAAAACATATTGAGATAAAGGAACAAAGATAATAGAGATGAAACAGAGACGCGGAAGATACTCAAATTAATGACCTAAGTACAGTAGGGCACACACGCATGAACAAAAAGGCGATGAAGGTGTATTTCAGATGTATTAGATTAACACCTTAGACCGCGTCAAATGCCAAAAATAAGGCAATAGATATGAAGGCTCTAGCTGTCCCAGTAAAAAGTAATAATATTACTCAGTATGGCTATGTGCTTCAGAAGTTAATTTTGTAATCATGTTATTCTGAGTTTGATACCACTCCATCCCCAAAAACATCTTCATGAGTGAAAAAAAAGAACCCCAAAAAAAATTTACTTTTTCCATAGTATTTCGTCGGCCTAAGCCTTTTGAATGGAATGACTGAGTAGAGATAGAAATCCTATATTAAATTCTTAGATGGACAGGTAAGGAGAGCGACAGAACCATTTGCGCGTCGAACAAAATGCTTAGCGGCAAATTTCATCGATGTCAACTTTGCCTGTTATCCTTTCTTGGTCGATAAAATAAAGTACTAATTTCAAGTAGGAGCCGTAGTATAATCGCACGGTAATTTATTCAATCGGGGAACACCGGTTTGAAATGAATACTTGCGTAGTTCGGTACTTACTGTGTGGCTGGTTATTCCCATGAAAACATCTGTCAAATGTGAGCATAACAGACCGGATATTGTTATTTGGAGTGGCAAAAGTGTGTACCATCATAGAGGTCAGCTGTCCTGCAGATATAAATATCGATTTGAAAATATAAGAAAAAGAGGTTATCTATGGACAACTACTTCGAAGCCTCCAGCATCTATATCTAGACAATGAATTCATATTCATGGTAATAATAATTGGAGCACTAAGTTTTGTTAGTAAATGCTTAAAGGAGAATCTGGATAAACTAGGATTTTCAGAAAGAGAAATCGACCGACAAATTTGTACATTATAATTGCAATCTATAAACGGAACAGTAAAAATATACAAGACTTTTCTCAAGTTCCAAATGTGATTTTTGTCAGTGTTAACTATATCCCAAAGATGGAGTCTTATATCTGTGTTGGAAGATTTATAATAGTGGAAGATTTATAATAATTAAAAAACATACATACATACGTACATGCGTGTATACACACATACAAACATACATATATATATGCACATACATACACAAACTTACTCATATATGCACACTAACGCGACTCACACTCACACGTATACATAAACACATATATGTGAGTGTATATGTATATATTTATCTATATTTGTATATATACGTATACCTACATACACACACACACACACTCATATCTGTTTGTGTATGTATGTGCATATATGTATATTCAAACATATTCCAACATATATGTATAACTATACATGAATATGCACATATATATATGTGTGTGTATGTGTGTGTATACACACACACAACACATATATACACGTATATTTATGTATGTGTGTGCATTTGTGTGTTTGTGTTTGCGTACATATATGCATGTGTGTGTATGCAATTTATATATATATATAGACACACACACACATATATATATACATACATATATATATATGTATATATATATGCGTATATATATATATATATATATATAAGCCGCTACGTATGTACGTATACATGCCGGTGAGCTTGTATGCGTATATGCGTCTTTTGCAACAGTTTCCATCTGGTATCGTGTGTTGAAACAGATATTGTTGTCTCTTGGCAGAGCTGTCCGTCTTTGCTAAAGATAAAACGTTAAATCTTTATAGATGCACAGAGATCAGAGTGGAGGTCAGGATGGTGCGTTAAGAGAGACTTTGATACTGATAACCATATCATTAAATAATAATCACAATCTGTGTGTTTGTGTGTACCTAATTATCGATAAGGATGGGTCTTTCCGAAGTACGATACACAAGACACGCAGCCACAGCCGCAGGGACACACAGACACACACACGAACACACACGAAAACACACACACACAGTTAGAGAGGGAGAGAGAGAGAAAAATGTTTAGAAAGATACGTGAATGTATAAAATATATATATACAGACATTTGTATATATGCGTCATATATATATATCTATATGCATATATATATATATATATATATATATATATACATGCATATATATATACACACATATATATATACATATATACATACATATATATATGTAGCTATATATATATATATACATATACATACATACACACACGTATATATAGTGCATTGATTCATATTAACGTAGGCAGTACGTTTTAGTTCATGCATTTTAACATATAATCACTGAGAGTACACCACAATTCAAGAGGTAGTCGGAGCTATGACTTATGAGCAAGTTAAAAAAAAAAAATGGTGGCAAAGTGAACTTCTGAACTACTCGGCCATTTCTTTATAATGACGTGTCTTCTGTTTCTGGAACTGGTGTTGCTTTGTGTTGTTGAATAAAAATCATCGTTTCACGTTGCTCCTTTGTACGAAGCTGCAGACTAGCTCCAAAAGTGTCTCCTACCATAGTCTCGGGCCAACCAAACCCTTGTGGGTGGATTTGGTGGACGGAAACTGAAAGAAGTGCAGCTAAGCATTTCACCCGGTGTGCTAACATTTCTGCTAGCTCGCCGCCTTAGAATCATTACTAGATTGTTAAACGAGATGTCCCTCCTCCGTTTTGGTACAATACAATAAAAGTATTAGAATGGTTTTGTGGCTATGATGACAAATATTTTTGTGTATTTTCAGTTTGGTGTCGCTAACTTTTGAAAATCGTTCATTGTTAACCTCTTTACTGCTAAGCTCTGGATTTCGTTAACATTACAACAAACGAATCCGATATCAGTACAATCTCTTCTGTTGCTTGAAAATGACTCCTGGGTAAAAAATAATCTAAAAGAAATGAACAAAACAAAACAAAAATAGCGATAAAATTACGATAATTCTGCCTTCAAATTGACTGCAAATCTAAATTAATAAAATAGTTCTTCAGATTAATGTCCTGCTATTTCCCAGAGCTGTATCTTCAGTGTAGATGTTCTAAAAGTTAGCTACACAGCATACAAAAACTTCGTAATTTCTATCAGATGTTCCAATGCTTGTCTCGAATTCAAATCCTGCACCAAACTGTAACTTTGCTAATCCTGATAACTCTCTCTTAGATGGCAACTGCATTCAGAAGACTAGGAGACCTTAGTTTACGATGCTATAGCGCATTTAAACAACTCTTGTGCCTCGAAGTTATATATTGAGCTAACAGACCATAACTTTAAGACGTGAATCTACCATCATAATCATTTGTTTGTTAGCACTACCAACAAGCGTTTCGACTGCTTTATCAGAGCATTTTAAACTTCACCGAGGAACAACCGTCCACACGTGTAGTATAGCTTGATTCATTCTGGATCACGCTTAACCATATCATTTTGTCTAACTGACAAAATGCTTACATCTTAAAAAGAATTCAGTGAATTAAATAGAATGACCAAAACTTAAAGCTTCATGCCGAACGATAAACCTTTTTGCCTAATTATGTATCTAATTGATATACATAATATGACTTATGAGAGTACAGCGTCACTGAAATGTTGCATCAGATTTTCTAGTTTATGAACTGTTTCTGAGGAGTTCTTATCATTATTTGCTTAACACACGTATACACGCATATATTGTATATCGATACGAGTTGGTATCTGTGTAACACACATATACATGCTGTGGTATCTGCATGTTGTGAATATATTGTGGACATCTTCGTATGTGTGTATAAGTGGTTGTGTATGTACATGTAAAAATGTGTGTTTGCATTAATATGTATCTGTTTATGTATATAATAAATAAATGTAAGTCATTTACGTATATCTATATATATATAATATATATATATAATATATATTATATATATTATATATATATATATATATTGTTGTATTCGGGGATGGGATTTTTGCCAAATAGACACACCAATGCGGTCAAAAACTACTAAAAATAAACAAAATTTTACCGAATGCAAAACTTCAAAACACATCATTTTAAAAAAGAATTCAGTTACATATCACATGTGATTTCACATTTAATGCAGAATATGCATTTCATGTTCGTCAGTGCAACAAACTCAAGAAATATAAGAAAAAACATAAAATTACAAACTCGATAGCCCAACCGTAGAATTCGTCGTAGCATGTACGAATGATTATCCTTACATATCTATGAAAATGGCGGGCTTTTTCGCAATGCATTTCGGTACAAATTGCCTAGTCGGAATAAAACTTCAGTATTGAACATTCCGGTGAAAAAATATAAATTAACAATTGAGGATAAAATCTTTAAAAGAAATTATCAGTAGTTCAATACGAATTTTTATCCGACTAGGCAATTTGTAACGAAATGCATTGCGAAAAAGCCGCCATTTCATAGATATGTAAGGATAAACATTCGTACATGCTACGACGATTCTACGGTTGGCTATCGATTTGTAATGTTAGTTTTTTCTATATTTCTTGAGTTTGTTGCACTGACGAACATGAAATGCATATTCTGCATAAATGCGAAATCACAGGATATGTAACTGAATTCTTTTTTAAAAAAGATGTGTTTTGAAGTTTTGCATTCGGTAAAATTTTGTTATTTTTAGTAGTAGTTTTGACCGGCATTGGTCCCTCTTAGCGTGTTAGTATCTACGAATAGTAGTACCTCAATATAATATAAATGAATATTTTCAAAGAGGAAGAATTTACGGATTTTCTCTTACGAGGATTTTCACGCTGACTACTGATATTTATTTTAAGATTTTATCCTCAATTGTTAATTATATTTTTCACCGGAATAGTTCAATACTGAATTTTTATTCCGACTAGGCAATTTTTTACCAAAATGCATTGCGAAAAAGCCCGCCATTTTCATAGATATGTAAGGATAGACATTGTACATGCTACGACGAATTCTACGGTTGGCTATCGAGTTGTAATGTTATGTTTTTCTTATATTTCTTGAGTTTGTTGCACTGACGAACATGAAATACATATTCTGCATTAAATGCGAAATCACATGTGATATGTAACTGAATTCTTTTTTAAAATGATGTGTTTTGAAGTTTTGCATTCGGTAAAATTTTGTTTATTTTTAGTAGTTTTGACCGCATTGGTCCTCTTAGCGTGTTGTATCTACGAATAGTAGTACCCTCAATATAATATAAAAGAATATTTTCAAAGAGGAAGAATGTACGGATTTTTTCTCTTACGAGGTTTTCACGCTGACTACTGATAATTTCTTTTAAAGATTTTATCCTCAATTGTTAATTATATTATTATATATATAATTTCAACAATTGAGGGTACAAATTAATAATTAATCAATTTCACCAAGTATTCAGTATGCAAAGGGACCATTTAAGGCGAATTCAAATTATTACATTATATAAAAGGGCTTAGTAAAATAATTATTTGCCGCATACTGAACTCATTAGAAATAGCAGCTAAAAAATCTTTTTTAAAAACTATTTTTCCAATACTTAAAGAAATCTCTCTCATATAGTGCTTGCTCAATTCAACTCACGAAAGTATGGGGGTAAGACATTAAAAAATCAAATGCAAAGGTTATTTGAGAAACGTACGTTTCAAGATTAGTCAAAATCGACACTTCTATCATCAGCTCAGAACTCCCTGGTTTGGATTTGAAAACACTGAAAGTGGGAGCATACCTTTTCGGCTGTTATCGCTTCTGAAGATCTGCTCGAAACTAACAGTGCCAACAAACTCAAATATGCAAGCGAAGAATTTCTGCTCTCCCCTTTCCACCAGCGTGGGTTAAAATCAGCAAACACTATTCTTTTTTCGGTAAAATCCGAGGCATTAATAATTCATCTCTCTCTAATTATGCCTCGGATTTTACCGAAAAAACATAGTGTTTGCGGATTTTAACCCACGCTGGTTGAAAGGGGAGAGCAGAAATTCTTCGCTTGCATATTGAGTTTGTGGCACTGTTAGTTCGAGCAGATCTTCAGAAGCGATAACAAGCCGAAAAGGTATGTCTCCCACTTTCAGTGTTTTCAAATCCAAACCAGGGAGTTCTGAGCTGATGATAGAAGTGTCGATTTTGACTAATCTTGAAACGTACGTTCTCAAATAACCTTTGCATTTGATTTTTTAATGTCTCTACCCCCATACTTTCGTGAGTTGAATGAGCAAGCACTATATGAGAGAGAGTTTCTTTAGTATTGAAATAGTTTTAAAAAGATTTTTTAGCTGCTATTTCTAATGAGTTCAGTATGCGGCAAAGTAATTTATTTTACTAAGCCCTTTATATAATGTAATAATTTGAATTCGCCTTAAATGGTCCCTTTGCATACTGAATACTGGTGAAATTGATTAATTAATTAATTTTACCCTCAATTGTTGAAATTATAATTCATCTCTCTCTAATTAATGCCTCGGATTTTACCGAAAAAAGCATAGTGTTTGCTGATTTTAACCCACGCTGGGTGGAAAGGGGAGAGCAGAAATTCTTCGCTTGCATATTTGAGTTTGGTGGCACTGTTAGTTTCGAGCAGATCTTCAGAAGCGATAACAAGCCGAAAAGGTATGCTCCCACTTTCAGTGTTTTCAAATCCAAACCAGGGAGTTCTGAGCTGATGATAGAAGTGTCGATTTTGACTAATCTTGAAACGTACGTTCTCAAATAACTTTTGCATTTGATTTTTTAATGTCTCTACCCCCATACTTTCGTGAGTTGAATTGAGCAAGCACTATATGAGAGAGATTTTCTTTAAGTATTGGAAATAGTTTTAAAAAAGATTTTTTAGCTGCTATTTCTAATGAGTTCAGTATGCGGCAAAGTAATTTATTTTACTAAGCCCTTTTATATAATATATATATATATATATATATGTAAATAACCTACATTAAGGCGGTGCTCCAGCATGGCTCCAGTCAGTGAACTGAAAAAAGTAAAAGGATATATATATGTTTGTGTGTACACGTATGCTGCATGTTTCTTTATTTTCTACGCGTTATGTATCCCTGTTCTCGAATTTATTCTCACCTGAACATCTAAATATATGCCCGTGTATATAACAATGTATAAAAATTGTGTGTGTGTGTGTATATATGTATGTGTATATATATATATATAATATATATATATATATATATATATATATATATATATATATATATATATATATTATATGCATGCATACATATGTAGGTCTACTTCTCTACATCCGCATGTATGTGTGTGTATGCATACACACACACACACACACAAACACACACTCACGTGCACACACATAAGGCACGAGTATTCGTAAGTCTTACACTCACATGCACATGCGTATATATGTATATAAGTCTCCGCATCTCTACGCATGCGCTTGTGTATGCACAAAGATGCGAATGATGTTAAATATGCTACTCCATTTTTACTTATTTTCAGAATGTTTCTATGTTCTCTATGTAAATAATATCGATTAGTTTTCTTGTCTAATCCCACGAGTATTTTTCACAATCATATTTGCAGAATTCATCACAAATTTACAAATTCTATTCTTGTAAAGCAGATTATATAACTTAAACCTGCTCGTTTAAATATTGACCCAGTGTTGGCAAAATGTAATGATATAGCGATCATATTCTGCAACCAATGAATATAACTCTACAGCTGGTATTGAGTACTCTTTTTTCTGCCTTTATTTTCAAGTTCTTTCGTTTAATGCATGCATGCGCACATATGCATATATGTATGAATATGTATGTGTCTAGGTAATAATATAAATCAATCAATCAATCTGTATATATATATATATATATATATATATATATATAAAATAGTATAGAGACAAAACCACTATTTTGCAAAACAAACAAGGAAAGACTTAATCAATACATAAAATTTAATAAATAGTCAAAAAAAAACCGCCACTACAATCGTTTCTTGTCTTGATCGACAATCTTCAGGTGGACTTCCAATAATTCAGTTACAAATTATATATATATATGACGTGTCTTCAGTTTCTGGAACTGGTGTTGCTTTGTGTTGTTGAATAAAAATCATCGTTTCACGTTGCTCCTTTGTACGAAGCTGCAGACTAGCTCCAAAATTGTCTCCTACCATATATATATATATATATGTGTGTGTGTGTGTGTGTGTGTCGAAGGATGAAAATGAGTGCTCAACACTACATTGGTAGATATAACTTCTTTATTTGTGAATTAAGGCTACCACTAGTTTCAGGTTAATAAAGTAGGAAAATATCCTAGTATCTTAATAACTTTTCAAGTCGATCACATGGAAAAAGGTGTTCGCCTCCATTCTGAAAAATATAGTCTTGTACATATATATAAATATACATAAATACAGTGTACATTTAAACACATAAGAGGTATCCGTCATAGGATCCCTTTCACGCTAGAAGGATCAGCTAAAGTCCAAACCACTATTAGGAATAAAAACTCGAAGGGAATGAAAAATAAAAACATTTACCATCTAATTCCCTGGACCATGGTTTCAGACTTTTTTAGCAAATAATATAATTTGCTAGACGAAGTCTTCATCAACAGGTACGCCTAGATTAAACATATAAGTTCGAGGCAAATCCAGCATGTGCCTCTTGCTTATACATTATATTCTGCAAGCGCAGTTTTTTGTCGGCAGCCCAAAAATACCGGCATTTCTTCGAACAATTTTCCAGAAAAAATTATCAATAATTATCAATATCAGGGTAATAAAATTTTAGAAATTTTTACTACCTGTAGCCTAGCGTGCATAAAAATTAGTCAATAGACTATATATTATTCATATAAATGCAGGCAAATGTTTTTCTTTTCATTCCCTTCGAGTTTTTATCCCTAATAGTGGTTTAGACTTTAGCTGTTCCTTCTAGTGTGAAATGAATTCTATGATGGATACCTCTTATGTGTTTAAATGTACACTGTATTGAGTAGTTGAGTAGTTCTCGAGCTTTTGTGATGCACACATACACACAAACAGATACACATTCTCAGTTTCATATATATATATTCATACAAACATATATATATGATAGATCGTTAGCCACTACACACATTTTTTTTCTCTCCTTGTTTCTCTCCTTGTTTTTTCTGTGTACCTTTCTGTAGAAGAGCGTAGGCTCGAAACGTAAAATACTTTTTCTATTCCTGAGCGCTATACTAATACATCTGTTTGTTTTGTACACCACCTGCCTTCGTCTTTTGTTTATATTTCGTAAACTTTCCCGTTTTATATATATATATATATATACTATATATATATATATATATATATATATATATATATAGTAGAAGACACATTCCCAAGTTTCCACGCAGTGGGATTAAACCCTGAATCATGTGATTGCGAAACAAGCTTCTTACCACACACCCACTCCTGCACCTATATGTATATACAACAGGCTACTTTCAGTTTCTGTTTGCCAAATCCACTCACTAGGATTTGGTCGACTCGAGGCTATAGTAGAAGACACCTACTCAAACATGCCACGCAGTGGGCCTGAACCTAGAATAATGTGGTTGGGAATACAGCTTCTTACTACACAGTCACATCTGCACCTATGTCTATAAATTCTAAGAAATGATTTGAATTATATATCAAATATTGTCTGAACTATGCAAAGTAAATTTGAATGTACTCAACAACTCAGAAATTGCACCCATGAGACAGTTTGATGAAGGTGAGTATGCCGAAACGTCAGTGCCACCGTCAACGTTTGCCTTGGAAAGTTAATACGTACTCTGTTAAAAGATATATTTTTAATAGTAGATTGATTTTATATGCAATTTCACACGAAAAAGTTAAAGCGTGAAACGATTACACATACATAAAATACTGATTTCAAATTTTGGCGCAATGCCAGCAATTTCTGCAAAAGGGGCTAAACGATTATATCGACCCCAGTACGCAACTGACACTTGTTTTTATCGACTCCGAAAGATGAAAGATGAAGTCGATCTCAGTGGAATTTGAACCCAGAGCGTAAACACGGATGAAATCGTGATAACAAGCATTTTCCCCGGTGTGCTAACGAGTCTGTCAGCTTCCCACCTTACACATACGCAGAATAAACCTTTCGACGAAAGGTACTAGGCCTGAAATCTTGTATGAGATGAATAGTTCATTACATCGACCCTAGTATTTGATTGGTACTTTATTTTATCGACTTATTGGAGTCGATGAAAGGCAAAATCGACTTCGGCAGAATTTGAACTCAGGACGTAAAGATGGACGAAATGCCGCTAGAAAGCGTTTGTGCCCGGCTTGCTAACGTTTCTTATTTCTTAATTGCCTACAAGGGGTAAACACAGAGGGGACAAACAAGGACAGACAAAAGGATTAAGTCGATTATATCGACACCATTGCGTAACTGGTACTTATTTTATCGACCCCGAAAGGATGAAAGGCAAAGTCGACCTCGGCGGAATTTGAACTCACAACGTAGCGGCAGACGAAATACCTCTATGCATTTCGCCCGGCGTGCTAACGTTTCTGCCAGCTCGCCACCTTACACATACATAGAATAATAAAATATTGAACACATCCAGAAAGGCAAATAGTCATATACAAAACCACACACACACATATAGGAAACTCTCTCTCTCTCTCTCTCTCTCTTTTTACACACACACACATACACACTAAACCATATGTATGTACATGCACAGAGGGGCACTTTTGCAAACATACAACACATATACATCGTCGGTTCAAGCGCATTAAAATGTCATAGAGACGAACGGCCGCATACATGCATATATTAAAACGTGTAAACGTGCAGATATCCGGGTAGAGAAATACACAATCACAAATATGCATATGAAATCAAACACACACACACACACACACACGCACACACACATACACACACACACACACGCACGCACATACACTCACACGCACACGCACGCACGCGCGCACACACACACGACTTCATATGCATACGGGGGAGAACAACATTAGCAATAACTACAAGTAGTTGGAGAAGCGACAGCAGCAGCAGCAGCAGCAGCAGAAGAAAAAGAAGAAGAAGAAGAAGAAGAAGAAGAAGAAGAAAAGTAGACGAAGAAGAAGAAAAGTAGAAGAAGAAGAAGAAGAAGAAAAAGAAGTAAAGTAGAAGAAGAAGAAGAAGAAGGAGAAGAAAAAGAAGAAAAGTAGAAGAAGAAGAAGAAAGTAGAAGAAGAAGAAGAACGGGAAGAAGAAGAAGAAGAAGAAGAAGAAGAAGAAGAACTGGGAGAAGAGAAGAAGAACACTAACAACAAGCAGAAGAAGAAAAAGAAAATGAAGGAAAAGAAAATGAAGAAGAAGAAAGAAGAAGAAGAAGAAGAAAAAGAAGAAGAAGAAGAAGAAGAAGAAGAAGAAGAAGAAGAGAAGAAGAAGAAAAGAAGAAGAAGAAGAACTGGGAGAAGAGAAGAAGAACACCAACAACAAGCAGAAAAGAAAAAGAAAATGAAGGAAAAGAAAATGAAGAAGAAGAAAAGAAGAAGAAGAAAAAGAAGAATGAAGAAGAAGAAGAGAAGAAGAAGAAGAAGAAGAAGAAGAAGAGAAGAAGGAGAAGAGAAGAAGAACACCAACAACAAGCAGAAGAAGAAAAAGAAAATGAAGGAAAAGAAAATGAAGAAGAAGAAAAAGAAGAAGAAGAAGAAAAAAAGAAGAAGAAGAAGAAGAAGAAGAAGAAGGATGCTGATGACACATACATTCCTATACATACTCAGGATTCCATACAGGCATATGGAGGACTATACATGCCCATATGAAGCGAAACATTGAAATACGTATACAAAATCCCTCATAGACACACATATAAGACCATACACAAGAACACGCTCGAACACACACACACACGCTCCCACACATCCATACAAACATACCAAAAAAACATTTTGCACATACACGCATGCACGACCATCTTTTCAAACACGTATAAACATCACACATATAAGCGTATACATTTATAGATGACACACACACCACACACACACACACACACACACACACACATACACACATCCATACAAACACACAAAAATCACTTGCACATATACGCATACACAACCACTTTTACAAACACGTATAAAGATCACGCTTACACATAAGCATATACAATTATAGATAACACACATACACACACAGACACAAATACACACACACACACACACACATCTTCGCAACTTAAACTCCGCATCAGAATCAAGCAACACTTGAAGCGGTTTATAATAAATTTCTTTCTGCTTTAATATAATTAACCAGATACAAATTTAATTACTCATTTGTAATTAAATCACTCAGCACAATTCTGAGCACTCTCGGCTATTCTTCATGATCATGATTGTGAACATGATCATCATCAGCACCCTTCCACTTCTTTCTTTCCTTCTTCTTCTTCTTCTTCTTCTTCTTCTTCTCTTCTTCTTGTTGTTCTTCTTCTTTATCTTCTTCTTCTTCTTGTTCTTGTTCTTCTTCTTTATCTTCTTCTTCTTCTTCTTCTTCTTCTTCTTCTTCTTCTCTATCTTCTTCTCTTCTTCTTCTTCTTCAACTATTCGCATTTGTTGTATTTGTTCTTTTTCTCAGATAATTTCGATAAAATATTTTTCTTATACGCTCTCGAAATAAACCTTGGTTTATACTGATTTCTGATCGATTTAACAAAAAAAGAAAAAAAGTTTTAAAAAAATCAAAATTAAAAATTGAAAAATAAAAAGCATTGTTTTCCAACGTGAATTACTATTTAGTTTATTTCCTTATATTAATTATGATTTGTTGTGATTTACATTTAGATCTTCGGATAATATTTATTATATCTACATGTGTCATTAATTAATGTTTGGTGCATAACAATGTTGTATTCCTTTTTATATTGTCATTCTTTTATTATTAATATGGTACAGAGGGAAGTGTTCTCTCTCTCTCTAAGTGGATTTGTAAAAAAGGTGGATGACTGTGGCAAAAACAGTTAGGGTGAACGGACTCCTATGGAGACTTCGATAGACAGAAAAAACAACAGTTGAGCAAAAGCTTGTGCCTTCTGATTTCTGGGCTTCCTAAATTGGCCTTAGTTGAAAGATCTCCTGTATCAAGAGAATTGCAACCCCATCTTTCCTGTTATCCCTATCTTCTGTTTTCGTAATGCCTCATTCATCTGATGTCGCTGTAACAAATAAAAGAAATCACTATTATTATTATTATTATTATTATTATTATTATTATTACTGAGTGAGATAGCAGTGCATGCCATCAAGGTGACACTGGGGTAAAGTATACGAAGCCCAGTATACCCATCATGGTTACCCGTCTGATAAGGGTACACTAGGCATATGCATCACAACCACATGTGCGCAACATGGTGATCTCATATCAAGATAAACAGCGCATGACCTTGCAGATGGAGTCCAGTTAGAATTTTCTTCTGGTAGAGTAACCCATCCTGCTCAAAAGGTCCCTGAATAAGGGTTATTTAAGGATGTTTAACGAAACACCTATGTTTTCAAAGGTGAATTATCCAAACCCCACAAAATACCTCTCAACACATGGCTATGATGCTCCCCCACTATTTCTGCTTGTGATCAGAGGTGTATGTGTCGTCAGCCACTAAGGGACATGCTCAGCTGGTTATGGTCAAACAACTGACAAGCAAACCTGTGGTATTAAGCAGAATATTTGCTGTAGCCCATCTTTTATACCAAAACAAAACAATGTACGTGATGACACTTCCAATCAGTTAAGATCAGTAGCCACGAGAGCCACTGTCTGTTACTGCATCAGAGCATAATAATAATAATAATAATAATAATAATAATAATAATAATAATAATAATAATAATAATAATAATAATGATGATGATGATGATGATGATGATTATGATGATAATAATAATGATTATTATTATTATTATTATTATTGTTCACATGGAAAGGAAACTGAAAGTAGAGAAAGAAGTGCTGTCTCCCAGTAAATTTTCTTTTAAGGCGTGGGGATGGTGACAAAATAAAGTACCAATAAAATACTTGGATACATTTAATCGACAAACCCGCCCCCTCAAGATCTTGAAGTTGTATCTATATGAGAAATGTTGGCTTTAAAGTTTTGGTACAAGGCCACCAAGTTCGTGGGGGTGGGGTGTAGGTCGATTACATCGACCCCAGTGCTTGACTGATATTTATCGTATCGACCCGAAAAGTGAGAAGCAAAGTCGCCTCAGCAGAATTTCAACTCAGAATGTAAACACAGACGAAATGTTACTTAGCATTTTGTCCGGTTTGCTAACGATTCTTATTTCTTTACTGCCTACAAGGGGCTACACACAGAGGGGGTCAAACAAAGACAGACAAACGGATTAAGTCAATTATATTGAACCCATGCGTAACTGGTACTTATTTAATCAACCCCGAAAGGATGAAAGGCAAAGTCGACCTCGGCCGAATTTGAACTCAGAACGTGGCGGCAGACGGAATAGCGCTAAGCATTTTGTCTGGCGTGCAACGATTCTTATTTCTTTATTGCTCACAAGGGGCTAAACACAGAAAGGACAAACAAGGACAAAGGGATTGAGTCGATTACATCGACCCCAGTGCCTAACTGGTACTTATTTAATCGACCCCGAAAGGATGAAAGGCAAAGTCGATCTCGGCGGAATTTGAACTCAGAACGTAGCGGCAGACAAAATATCGCTAAGCATTTTGTCCAGCGTGCAACGATTCTGCCGGTTCGTCACCCTTATATCAGAAATAATTGTTAGTACTGTTCTGTTACTGAAGATTGGTCCATATGTTTGATAGTGCCATTGAATAGTTGAGTTTGAAATCTATAATAATGTATATAGATTCTAAATTTGGTGTAAGATGATTCAGCCTGACGCAATCTGAAATCGAAACCAACTTGTTTATATTTGTTGTGCAGTACTCAACACAAAAGCTTACAAACATACACACATTCATGCACACATATGCACGTATATGTACATGGTTATACTGATAACGTAAAGAAATCCTCACCAATATTCTTTATATAAATCCACGTTAACACATGCGTGTACACAGCTGTTATCTCGAAATGAAACTATTATATTAAGTAAAGAATCTATCACTGTTCAAATGCGACAGATCTATCACCATAGCATTTCTCAGCAGTTGCCGAAGCAAAGTGTTATCTATTTAGCTAATACACTTCTCACCTCAACAAAACGTGTTATTTATGCAAATCTTTTGTTGTCATCGCCGTCATGTGGCTTTATTTGAAGAATAAAAGAAAAGAATAACAAAAAGAAACTAAACAAAGAAAAAACACATAATTGTGTTTTTAATTATTATGAAAGAATATCAGATGGCCAAGTTTGATTATCTTATATAGTATTCGGAGCTTGTATTGCATCACCAGTATTTATTTCTCTACGTCTACGGCTAAACATATAAACAAGTAATTTGAAAATAGGATATGGACAACTAATAGTTGTGATAAAATTATAAACTGATTCGTTAGACGGCAGTTTTGAGTTCAATCCTTCATAGAGTTGGCATTGATCTGTCAGAACTGATTTATGAAAAGGTCTTTGAATCAGTCCTTGAAAAGGTCCTTTTCATGAATCTGTCCTTGAACTGATTCATGAAAAGGAAAGCTTTGATAGTCTTCCAGCCTCTCAAAGAATTTTAAGATTTGCCATCGACATAATTAATTCAAACAAGAGATGAGGTAAGAGTGTTTGTTTGTAGACTTGTTGTGTTTAATAAAAATCGTTGAGAAACTTAATTTTTATCTCCGATTCGATGTTCTCAATTTTCAGTTCTTGCGTGGTCAGCTTAAAAACAATTTTTCTTGAGAATGAAAAAAAAACAGAGTGAAAAATATGAAGGCAGTTTCATCTCTGTGGCTTTCACATGCAAAAATCTGACACTTTTGACAGCTAATTCTACTTATTTTCTTCCTTTGTGACAGATAAATCCCGCAAAATCGTCGTGAGTTACCCATTTTTTTTCTGCTATGATACTGAAATTATTTCTTCCGATTATTCATCAACAAGGAGTTCTTCAGCCAGCATTTTAAGAAATCCACGTCTAGATTGGAGTTTGTTCCTCTGTTTGAACTTTGGGCGCTTTTCCGTACATAACGAAAATGCATTATATGCTGTTGTATCAATCAGGTTGGAGAAGAAAAAAAACAACACTTCCACTGGCAATCTTCGTGCGACTCGTTTCATCGAATAGTGTTCAAGTGTTGTCATAGAATTTCTTGAACATTCAGGAATTCGTGAACATTAAGGAAAACTCGAGAACATATTTCTTGATACGAATTTACTATTTTTATCTTAATAATAAGACATACTATTCTTTTCTACTCTAGGCACGAGGCCCAATATAAAATAGATCGACCCCAGTACGCAACTGGTACTTAATTTATCGACCCCGAAAGGATGAAAGGCAAAGTCTATCTCGGCGGAATTTGAACTCAGAACATAAAGACAGATCAATTACCGCTAAACCCGGCGTGTTAACGTTTCTGCCAGCTCGCCGCCTTGCAATAAGACATACTATTGACAAGATCACAGCAGTCCAGTCTGTGTTCTAACGGAACGCATATAAAATTTAAAACTCAAAATGAAAAACAGATTTTACCCAAAAACTTAGGAAAAAAAGTTCAAGACATAGCATTAATTTACAGCCCCATTGATTTAAATTAAATATTTTACATTTAAAAAATGGCTTCAACACAAAATGGACCATTGCGGTCACTTCCTTGTTTTTGAGGGTTAAATATGTGAGTTCAATGCATCTATTTCCTTGTTCCTTAATTTCAGATTCAAACTTCTTGATTGTTGTTTTACTAATAAAATTATGCAAAAGGCTTTTATATCCTTGTTATTGCTGTTTAGCCCTAGGTCAGTCCTGATCGAACGACATTATAGCAAAAAGCGATTCAACGGTATTTTCTTTAATTTCCTCAAATATCCTGTATGATGACTAAACTGTTTAATACGGTGTGATTATGAAAATTTGATTGTTATTTATATCAGTTTGAAGGTGGGTGAATTGGCGGATTAAGCAGACTGTCGGAAAAAGGAAAAACTTTTCGGCAGTTGTTCTAGTTATTTACGTTCCGAGTTCAAATCCCGCCGAAGCCAACTTTGCATCTCATCATTTCTGTTTTATAAAGTACCTCTCAAGTCCTGGACTTGATGGTATCGTCAAACATTCTCCTTTCAAAATTTCTGGCCTTGAACTTAAGTGAGAAACCGCTGGTAGAAATTCGAGTGAACTATGAAGAGACCGCTCTCTCTCTTAGGGTGTTGTGTTAGTTGTGCTTGTATTGGTGGTCCGTGTCGTTGTTGTTGCTGCTGTTGTTGTTTAACTCTAAGTCAGCGTTAATCGAGCAGAGGCTATGATCCAATACGCTCCAATCTTCTTTTTAGATATAATTTCTCCAGAACTGCCTTATTCAGTGTACCCCCTCTTTCTTAAAGAAAGTAGAGTGAAATATGAAAGATATTTTGGCTGCTATTTCTAGCCGTTCGAATCACCACGTACTGTTTGTCACGTTAGCTGGATACATTTTTATTTGCAGAAGTGGTGTATGTTACCGGCGTATCCTTGAAGTGAATTTATGAGTAAGGATTCGTCTAAGTATCTACTTCCTCTCTCGATACCGTACCATATACCTTGAATATTTAACATACCTACGACAACCAGGAGAACCTTACACATAGTAAAAAAAAAGTAAATAAAAAATAAGAAACACCATAAAGTCTTAAGAGACGGAAGGTTTCACTATGGACATTGTTGTCCTAGAAAATCAAGAACTAAAAAGAAAAACCGATTTGATCACAGCTGACATGATAAAGTAGTCCAGATATTGATCTTTCGTGATCATAAATATCCTTCAAAGGAAGAACAGTATTATCGATTTTACATGGTGTGGGATGGGCAGTTTTGAAGATCATGTCTTTTCAAAGGTTAATTACATATAAATTAGCCAAACAACTAAAAATCGAACCAAAGATCAATATGTAGTTTGCGATTAAATCACATGACTGCCCAACCGAAGCTGATTTAGGTACGCGACAAACATACCCACTCAGACCAATATTTTTATTTGACCCCAAAAGGGGGACTTTTACATAGCGCTCTGTCTACCAGAGATAGCAGCGAAATCGTCATAAAATGACCCTTAACTTCCTTTAAAAAGGGAAAATAACGTTACATAATGCTCATTTTCAAGTCATTGCTTTCCTAGTTTTTTTACGAGACAAACATCAACCTTGCATACCCACTCAGACCAATATTTTTATTTGACCCCCAAAGGGGACCTTTTACATAGCTCTCTGTCTACAAGTGATAGTAGCGAAATCGTTATAAAATGACTCTTAATTTCCTTTAAAAAAGGAAATTAACATTATATAATGCTCATTTTCAAGTCATTGCTCTCCTAGTTTTTATAAAATTTTATTTTGCTCGCAGCACAATTTAAAGAAAATAAAAAATAATTTGATTCACTTTGCAGATGAAGGAAAGGAAAATATTTGACTTAAAAAACAAATAAAAAAGAAAACGGCATGTATTTGAAAAAGTATTAACCACACAGCACAGCTATGGCTGTGTGGTTAATAAGCGCATTTTTCAACCACGTTGTTTCTATTCCAGTCTTACTGTACGGCACACCTTGGGAGAATGTCTTCTGTTACAGCTTCCGGGTCGACCAATGTCTTGTGAGTTAATTCGATAACCCGTCATATCTATCTATCTATCTATCTA
The DNA here is from genome assembly GCF_006345805.1 of Octopus sinensis. NCBI lineage: Eukaryota > Metazoa > Mollusca > Cephalopoda > Octopoda > Octopodidae > Octopus > Octopus sinensis. Next base: position 21,933 of record NW_021835791.1, read on the forward strand.
TCTATCTATCTATCTATCTATCTATCTATCTATCTATCGATCGATCGATCGATCGATAGATAGATAGATAGATAGATAGATAGATATTTTTCTTCCATAGGCGCAGGAGTGGCTTGCTTACCAGCCTCAAGGTTCTATGTTCAATCTCACTACGTGACACCTTGGGCAAGTGTCTTCTACTATGGCCTCGGCTCGACCAATGCCTTGTGAATGGAATTGGTAGACGGAAACTGAAAGAAGCCCGTCCTATATATATAAATAAAATACAAAAATGGGACAAGAACGCAAAACATCCAGACTGTTAGATGATACAAAAAAGGGACAACAAAACATCTAGACAGACGATACAAGGAAACAAGGACGGGTCATTCGAAGTTTTCTATCCTCAGTCGAGTTCCAGATTATCTTTCCAATTTCGGCTGGTTATACTCAAGATTGCCTCCAATATGGCAGAGCCCCAAGGAAAAACTAAGCTAACAGCATTAGATTCCTTGGAAGAAAGCATACGAATTACGAATGTATACGAAAACAAGGACGGAAAAAAACAGAAATGTTACACAAATACAAA
>NW_021835791.1:27500-32500 GCF_006345805.1 Octopus sinensis
TAGCGAAGAGCTTGAAATTCACCAGCTTTAAATTGAAATGTTGTATTCTTCTGTAAAATTGCTGGTTACATTAATATCTTGTCGGTTCACCCCAGCTCCATGGTTCATAATTGCTTCTGATATTTTCGTATCTTCAAAACGGCGTGCAGGTAGAATTGTTAGCACTTCAGACAAAATGCTTAGCAGCATTTCTTCATCACGCTATATATCGTATAGAGAGAGTAAAAGAGAGATAGACAGAGATTGATAAATTTTGATAAATATAGATAGAGAGAGAGATGGGGAGAGCTAAGATAAGAGGTGCAGGAGTATTGCATGCTAGGCTTGTTGGAAAGTAACGAGTAAATGAATGCTACACACACACACGAACAAACACATACACATCCAAACACACACATACACACACAATGTGAGTGAACGAATTAGAGATAGGTAACAAGGAAAATATACTCCATATACATATACATAAATACATACATATATAAATTCTTAAAACATGACACACGCATGCATATATATACGCGTTTGTGTGTGTGTATATATATATATATATATATATATACACACAATCGCCATGTCGATTCGCTAGCTTCTGCACGTATTTTTTTCTCTCCTTGTTTCTCTCCGTGTTTCTTTTCTGTGTATCTTTCTGTTGAAGAGCGTAGGCTCGAAACGTAAAAGACTTGTTTTATTTATATTCCTGAGCGCCATACTAATACAATTGTTTGTTTGTATTCCACCTGCCTTCGTCTTTTGTTAATTTTCATAAAGCTTCCCGTTATATATATATATATGTATATATATGCATAATATAAAAACGATAAACGTCGCCCTTTTCAAGCCTAGCCAGGCTCATGGGCCAAGTTTCCCGGTTTACTGTGGCGTATGTGTTCCCCTACCCCCAGCTAGAAGGGACGCCAGTCCATCGCAGCGTTACTCAAGAAACAGGAAGAGAGAGTGAGAGAAAGTGGTGGCGAAAGAGTACAACAGGGGTGCCCCTCCTGCCGGAGGCTCGTGGAGCTTCTAGGTGTTTTCACTCAATAAACACACACAACGCCCGGTCTGAGAATCGAAACCGCGATCCTCCGTCCGCGAGTCCGCTGCCCTAACCACCGGGCCATTGCGCCTCCACATATACATAATATAAATACATACAAACATTTGTGAACATACATGACATATATATGTAAATTCATTGAAGAATGTATCCGTGCGTGCATGCATACGCTCACACATATACACATACCTCACATAAGCACACTGATATACAGACACGCAGAGACAAATACCACATACATAGATACATACATTCATTCATACATACATACATGCATACATACATACATACATACATACGTACATACATACATACATATAAAAATACATATACAATCATGCATACAGTCATGCATGTATATTTGTATACTATTTGTTATCTATAGCTTTCTGCGCTTCGAGACACACTGTTCCACAAAAGGAATCATACATATAGAGACAGATCGACAGGTAGATAGATAGATAGATAGATAGATAGATAGATAGATAGATAGATAGATAGATAGATAGATAAATAAACAGATATACAAACAGACAGGCAAGCAGAGAGGCAGACAGGCAGACAACAGATAGATAGATAGATAAATAAATAGACAGACAGAGAAAGCGACAGAGAGAAAGAGAAAGTGAGCGAGAGAGAGATAGATAGACAGAGAAAGTGACAGAGAGAAAGAGATAGATAGATAGATAGATAGATAGATAGATAGATAAACATGTACATACATACACGCATGGATATATATACATGCATACATACATACATACATACAAACATACATACATACATACATACATACATACATACATACATACATACATACATCCGTACGTACGTACATACATGCATACATACATACATACATACATACATACATACATACATACATACATACATACATACATAAATACATACATACATACATCCGTACGTACGTACGTACACACACATGCCTATATAAAAATTCAATAGCATTGATATATTATTCCAGTTTAATGAAGAGAGTGAAACCTGTTATTGGTGAATAAACTTTTTGTCTGGCCTCTCCTTTGAAATAATTTTTTTCTCTTCTGAATCATGCCAACTTATTCCATCCGTAACTTCCGCTTTTAACAATATACTTCAACTGCAGGCAACAAAATGTCTCCAGCATAATGTAGACTATATGTGGCTTGGCAACACTCGATTGTTATAGTACCGTAAAATTTAGTGTAACGTATTTTATTCGTCTCGTTTAGATGGAGAGTGCATTCTGTGCTTTAAGAGTCCCATTAATAATTACGAGGAAAATAGTTACGTGTTTTACTCTCCATTCCGTTCCATTGAGAAATGGTTCTATGTTCATATAGGTATGAAGATATACATGATTGGCACATGAGCCACGGCACGTCTGTATGTAATTATACGACTATATGTATGTATGTATGTATGTATGTATGTATGTATGTATGTATGTATGTATGTATGTATGTATGTATGTACATGGTTATCTATCTATCTATCTATCTATCTATCTATCTATCTATCTATCTATCTATCTATCTATCTATCTATCTATCTGTCTATCTATCTACCTACCGGTCTGTCTGTCTATTTATCTATCTATCTATCTATCTATCTATCTATCTATCTATCTATCTATCTATCTATCTATCTATCTATCTATCTGTCAATCTGTCTCTCTACTTGTATGCTTCTTTTAGTGGAACAATGTATCTCGAAGTGCATAAAACTATAGATAATAGTATACAAATATTGGGTTTAAAAACACCTCTTTGGAGAAAAAAGTTATTAGAGATGTGGTTTCGTGTACCACAAGCAGCCTTGAACATTTTTAAAATCCAAAATGGTTTTCCAAACCAGTATTTACATGCCTTTATATATAGCTTTATGTGCTTCGAGATCCACTGCTCCAAAAAAGAATTATTTTAATTTCTGTTAAAAGTTTATAAATTCTTGTAACATCAACCACACACACACACGCACAAACACAAACACACACACACATACGCACACTATCTATCTATCTATCTATCTATCTATCTATCTATCTATCTATAAGTATGATTCTTTTTGTAGAACAGTGTGTCTCGAAGCGCATAAAGCTATAGATAATAAATAGTATATAAATATTGGGTTAAAAACCTCTTTGGATAAAAAAAACGTGGTTAGAAATGTGGTTTTGCGTTCCACGAGTTACCTTCAACTTCTTTTATATCCAAAAGGGATTTCCAAATCAGTATTTACATGCCTTTATAGATAGGGAAACGCTAACGTGATATATAGACAAGTAAATAACGTCCCTATATTCTGAATAGGGGAGCTCCGCTTGTCGTGGAAATATTAGGGATCAATTAAAACTGAAATAGAATAAAGTACAGGGGCGATATTGGAAAATGGGAGTGAAGGTCAAATAAACAGGGTTGAGTCAGCTTTCTTCAACTATAAAGAAAAACGAAAAAGAGAAAAAAGGAATTCTGGTGTTTTACAAAGAAAATATCAATTACACCTGACGCATACATACATTCTGGAGAGATAAGAAAAATATAATGACATATATATATATATATATATATATATATATATATATATAATATATATATATATATATATATCTTCAAAGAAGCAGTGACACAGGTGTGTGTAGCTAGATATGTGTTTTTATGTAATATATTTATATGTATGTGTGTGTGTATACATACGCATGAATGTAATATAAATATATGTACATACACAATACATGTACGTGTGTGTGTGTGTGTGTGTGTGTGTGTAGTTATGAGATAGATAGTTAGGAAGGCAGACAGGCATAGAAATAGGTAGATACCTCGCTAGCTAGCTAGAAAGATAGGTAGATAAACGCTGTGTAAAGACGTTTGAATAAAATATGTCGTTTCCTAATTAACAGCGGAAGGAATATTTATGTTCTATCAGTGAAAGAATTCTGCTTAATATTTAGACAAATATGTCATGTAGAAGTGGAGGACCAAACACAGACACAACGACACACGCACACACATACACGACGAGCTTCAACATAGTCTACAAAATTCCGTCTACAAAATTCACTCATATAAAATATTGATCGGTCCGTAGTTATTGTAGAAGTTACTTGCCCAAGCTGTCGCGCAATGGATCCGAACTCATTTCTGCAAAGCGAGTTATTTTTTTAAACTCCACAGTCTGTCGTAGATAAAAATTTTATAATACATCAAAGCAAGACCACAAATGCTCAGCAAAAATAAAAATTGATTGAGGATGAGACTAATAAAAATCAAACTACAATAAGTAAATACTGGAATAAACAGAAATAAAAAAAAATACGAAATTGGAAATCGTCTGATTCAGACAGTCAAAAGCCTCTAGTTTGAAAGTTTCATACGTTTGTATAACAAAAGAAAAACATAAACCAATGCAAAAATCTCTCTATATATAAACGGCAGTTTGTCTGTCTGTGTGTCTGTGTGTCTGTCAGGTTGTACCCTCACCCTGACCACGGCTTTCAACCGATTCTGATGAAACTTGACACACACATAGCCCAATGTCATAATTCAAAACTAACGCAGTGAAAATTTTGAAAAGTTCCCCCAGTTCTGAAAAAAATCGATAAATTCGACATGGGGTCGAGAATCTAAGCTTTTTATATGCTTTTCTGTCTAGGGGACACAACTCGACCTTTTTATCGCTCAAAAGGACAGCTAGAAACATCGTATACACAGAAGTATTCGAGTGAAGAGAAGACATTGCAACCTACACATGCTCCTTCATTCCCTAGAGGGAAACGACTAGATTGGGATTAGTCGTTGCCTACTAGGGGCTCTTACATAGCCGGGCAACGCCGGGCTATGCTGCTAGTATAAGATAAAAGGGAAAGTGACGAACTATAAATTTATCATGTATTTACTACTGATGTGGACATTTCTGAGGTGGTTGGCATCTGATTTGG
>NW_021835791.1:37500-41501 GCF_006345805.1 Octopus sinensis
TTAATCAAAACCGGGTAGATTCGTTATTTTTTTTCTTCTTGCCTGTGTAAGTCGAGAGTATTGCTGTCTGGGAGATATCTTATGGTAGTAGAATAGTATTTAACTGCTATTTCTAAATTTCGGTATGTGATGAAGTAATTTGGCTAAACTCTGATTATAATTATGTTTATGATTATAGAATTTTATACATACATACATACATACATACATACATACATACATACATACATACATATATATTGTGACCCCCTTCGGTCAGACACTGACCATGGGTTTGCACCTAGAGAGTTACCCTCTGAGGCACAAGTCTGGGCAAGGTTACTTTTATGGACGACCAGCAGTTGCCCATGCATACCGGCCTCCCCTCTCCACGTCACCGATGTTGTCCAAGGGAAAGGCAAAGGGGCTGATACAGTTTGGCACCTGTGATGTCGCAACTCATTTCTACAGCTAAGTGAACTGGAGCAACGTGAAATAAAGTGTCTTGCTCAAGAACACAACACTCAGCCTGGTCTGGGATTCGAGCTCACAACCTCACGATCGTAAGCTCGACGCTCTAACCACTGAGCCACATCAATTAAAAAAACTGAATTGATCTGTTGAAAGAATATGTGAAAGAAATTATGACAATATATTTTCAAAATTTCTACCGCTACCTTGTTATGTAAAGAAACTATGTATTTACTTATTTATTTATTTATTCATTGATTTATGAGGACCTGAAATCCTAGTGATACGTTCATAGTCTGATTTTCTTACATTTATGTAACTCATGTATATAACAGTACAAAGTTAGTTGAATAAACAGCGCTCATCATATGTTCCCATCAGATAATGATGAGGTTGTTGTAATTTTTTAAAGTTGATAAATTATAATAATATTTTTGACACAAACCTTAGAATAGATACACCAATCATGTAAATATACTTTACAAATGAATTCTAGCATGTATAGCTATAAAAACAGAAAAGTTAAAATTCTTAAATTATGCGAGAACATTATAGTTGAATACTGCATTCTCTCGTGCGTATATGAACTCATATCACATAATGTACATACATAGATATACACTATACACATTTGAAAATCTAATGTGAAACCGTTGAAGTGTATTCCTATATTTTCAAATATAATTAAATGCTAATTAATTCTAATATATTCGCTGCGTATTTTAAAATTCATTTCGTCATTTGGATAAAAAAACTATTTCTCTCTCTCTCTCTTTCTGTCTGTCGCTCTCTCTCTCCCCCCCCTCCCCTCTCTCTCTGTTTATTTTCTTCCATTCCTTTCTGCTGAAGAGCGTAGGCTTGGAACGTAAAAAAGTTTCGCACCTTCCTGAGCGTTAAACTAATACACCTGTTTATTGTTTACACACCTGTATCGCCCTTCGTTCTTTTTTTGTAAATGCCAACTATATATACACACACTGTGTATAGACTCGATACTGGGAATGACCAATTTTAAATACTGTGGAATTTTACTTAAAAAGTATTGGAATCTTACAAGTATACCATTTTGCCTAAAAACTGGATCTACAAATTCAAAATCCTTACATATCCTGTATCATATCTAAATCAACTGTTACTTAACTATTCTCTCACACCGTCTCCGATGAAGGGATGTAATAAATATCCTTGAAACAGCTGTGAAAATCTATCTATAAATGTTCTAAAATGTACTCAGCCTTGGTTTTTGTTTCATTCATTACGGAAAAAGAAAATTATATATGTAGTTTTATATATATTATATATATATATATAATATATATATATCTATATATATATACACGACGGGTTTTTTCAGTTTCCGTGTACTAAATCCACTCACAGGGCTTGGTCGGCCCGAGGTTTAGTAAAAGACACTTGCCCAAGGTGCCACGCAGTGGGACTGAACCCGGAACCATGTGGTTCGGAAGCAATCTTCTTACCACACATCCACACCTGCGCTTATATATATATATATATATATAAACATATATATATATAAATGTGTCTGAGTATTACTCACACATATATACACACACACTCACACATACACAGTTGTACACGTATACAGTCACACGTTTATTTGTTTGAAGTCAAGGCTTTGCTTCGTCGCTATTCTGAGTTACCTGTTTTTTCAAAGAGACACGAATAAACTCCATTATATTCATTGGATATATTTTTCTTTTCTTGGCAAGTCGTTACAAATTAACATATGTATGTATGTATGTATGTATGTATGTATGTATGTATGTATGTATGTATGTATGTATGTATGTATGTATGTAGTATGTATGTTGTATGCATGTATGTATGTATGTATGTGTGTGTGTGTGTGTGTGTGTTTGTGAGCGCGTGCATGTGTGTGAGTGTGTGTGTATGTGTGTGTCTGTGTATGAAATTATTGAAAAACATGTTATAATAAAAAATATATTGTGAGAATTTTAACTTAATAATTGGAATCTTTGATCTTCTATCAGTCTGTCTGTGCCTATTTCTCTCTTTACCTTTACGTTTGTGCAGTGTATATATCCTATTATATATATATAATACACTTACATTTTAATAAGTGATGACTCATTTTTCATTCCCTTTTAGAAGATATTGAACCTATTAGAAATAACGAAGGGAACCAATACTAAGCTTTGATCAAATGGAATTAAGGCTTAGATGCTAGTGGGAGTTTGGAAACGCAGACGAAGTGCATTGACAGTTTCGGAGGGAATTTAAGGCAGTTCCATCTGCGTGACTAACCATTTCTAGCATTAGAAATAAGATTGAATTACAGATGGAACTATTCTGAATGTCCGCAAGAAATGTTCTTGAAAACCGTGGACATCAACGACCCCAACAAAGCAAGAAAGTATACCAGAAATGTTTTGGGAGAGTTTAAAACTAATCGGTTTTGCTCTCCATGCTTTAGTTTTCTTGCGATTAACTTTTTATACATTTATAGTTACTTTGGCATATTGAGATACTTACACAGAATTTGATATATTGAGATCTTACTTACATACGATTGACAATTGTTTTTTCAGAACTGATCATAGCTTCTTTAAGTAGACATAGATGTGTGAATAATCCTGATGGCTCCTGTTATGTCTGTGGCTCCTTCACACTTATTTGTCAAAGGTGAAATATCGCATTGTGAGACGGTCTTATAAAGCCTATTTTGGAATTCCCTTTGGCGACTAAGACAAAAAAAATGGGTCCCTCATGTTGTATTTCATAACTGTGAGATAATGCTTCGTGACTAGACAAAAGGAAATCGAAAGGGTCTGCTGTCTGAAGCTTCAACAGTTTGGCGAGAGGCCAGGGACCACACAAATCACTGTTAATTTTGTATGGTCAACACAAAAGGTATCAGCAAGAAAAATAGGTGTAAAATATCTTAACCTAGTATTTCTTCAGCAATTAGACCTATTATGCACTCTGAGACAGTTCCGATTTAAGCTTTCCTTTGGGTTCACCTCTTCCGAAGATAAATCTAGTGAAAATGAGTACGAGGATGATAACGAAGATCATGAAATTACTTCAGAATTCCAAGACTTGGTACCGAAAAATCAATCCCTCACCGGTTTAGTCAAACAGAATTGAATGATTTAGTGCGTGATTTGGGACTCTCCAAGACTGCAGATGAAGTTCTAGCGTCCAGGCAGCAAAAAAAGTATCTACTTAAAGTTTCTTATTTTCGAAAACAAGACCAGATTTTTGTGTCATCTCTTTGTTTACAGTCACGATAGTTCCAATCTCCGGGAATTAGGCGTCTCCTCGTATAGTTCAACTGACTGGTGACTATTTCTAGATAGTTCGAATCGCAGCCTTAAATGTGTTTTCTTACAAAATGGTAATGCTTATGGAGCTGCCTCAGCAGGTCGCTCAGCGCGTTTGCAATAATACAGTGAGATAAAAATGGTTATTGACCAACTAAAATATCGTGAGCACAACTGCCTATTGTGTAGATTTGAAAATGGTAAATTTCCTCCTCGGCCAACAGAAAGGTTTCATAAACTATACTT
>NW_021835792.1:0-5000 GCF_006345805.1 Octopus sinensis
CGTAGAGACAAAAACATGGCTATCTCTGATAGAAAACTTAAATTGTGGGAAAAGGAAGTGGTGCTGACAGCGGTGGTGTCGGGGCGGCGTGGCGATGGTGCGGCGGTGATGATGGTAGTGGTGGCGGTGGTGGACAACGTCGTCGTCGTAGCTGGCGGTGGCGGCGGCGGCAGTGCTGAGGTGGTAGCAGTGGCGACGGTGTTGCTGGTGAGAGTGGTGGTGGTGGTGGTGATATTATTTATGGTATAGGTTGTAGTATCAGCGATGGTAACTGCGATAGTGTTGTTAAGTGGTGGTAATATCGATGGTGGCGACAGCGATGGCGGTCGTGTGGCGGTGCGGTGGTGGTTGTTATAAGGATGCTGATTATGAGGAAGGCGGTGGTATTGGTGGGAGTAGTAGCTTTATTGCTGTTGGTATTGTCGTTGTTACTCTCCCTTTACTTGTTGCAGTCATTTGACTGTGGCTATGCTGGAGCACCGCCTTTACTCGATTAAATCGACCCCAGGACAAACACAGACACACAAACGTATACACACACATATATATATACATGCATATATACGATGGGATTCTTTCAGTTTCCCTCAACCAAATCCACTCACAAGGATTTGGTGGGCCCGAGGCTCCCGTAGAAAACACTTGCCCAAGGTGCCAATCAGTGGGAATGAACCCGGAACGATGTGGTTGCTAAGCAAGCTACTTACCACACAGTCACTCCTGGGCCTATTTATTTATTTTATTATTATTATTATTGGTTGGCATCCTTTTTTTATCTTGGGAGACAATGGAGTTGCGCATAAAATAATCTAGTCAGGCTTTTACATTTCATGTCCTAATACATTTCCTGCTGTGGCTGTGTAGTCCAATCCTGGACAAACACTCCCTCTGGCAGGTGCCGCAAATGTAGTGAAGACTGTTCCTGGCTGGTTGTAATGTCATAGTTTCTTGTTGACGTCTTTTCCTGTCTTTCCACTTCTCCTCTCTCTCTCTCTGTCACTCCTTTGTGTTCCCTCTTTTACGGTACGTCGCCAATCGCCACGGTTGCTGGCAACTGCTTCGCAGTTGCTAATATTGATGTTGCAGTCCTTCATGTCCCTTTTGAAAACATCCTTGTAACGTAAGAACGGTCTTCCAACAGACTTAGTGCCCCTAGCAAGCTCTCTGTGGAGTACATCCTTGAGGATTCCGCCACCTTCCATACGGCTAACATATCCAAGCCATGTCATTATTATTATTATTATTATTATTATTATTATTATTATTATTGTTATTATTATTATTGTTGTTGTTGTTGTTGTGTTTGTTTGTTATTGTTTTGTTTTTGTGTTGTTGTTGTTATTATTATTATGATTATGTATTATTATTATTGTTGTTGTTGTTGTTGTTGTTTTATTATTGTGTTTTGTTGTTGTGGTTTGTTATTTTATTATATTATTATTATTATATTATTATTATTTTTATTATTATTATCATCATCATCATTGCCTTTGTACAGCTTCTAACGCTGGAGGCGTGCTACAGTGTCAGCTTTTCACTACCAGTGAACTAAGGTAACACCTCTCATTTTTCGAGCACCTTCCGGAGTATTCGAGCGGTGCCAAGCAGTGCAGTTTTCTGCAAGTGGTCCACCCATATTACAGCCCCTATTTGTTCCACGTACTTCTCGAGATTTTTGCTCAGTTTCCAGGGCTCCGAAATTATTGGTACTACTGCTACCTTTTTCATCGACCACAACTGCTTAACTTCCCAAGCTAACCTGTCATATCTTTTCTTTCTCAATTAAGACTATGTCTGACTTCCTATTCTATTATTATTATTATCATTCTATGTTTGACTTTTGCTTTACATTTGCACATGTTGGCTCCAAGTCTCACCCAGAGACCTCAAGAGACAACAAGTTGGAAGGCCATGTTGGTGTTATGCCTAGGCTGCCATATATTTGGTTTTGTACTTAGTGTTGTACTAGTGAATGCCTAAAGAACCGCACGAAAATTATGTTTGTTTTAAAACTTGAGATTACATAGAAAGTATTTTGCGTAGGATATGAGCAGTTCCCATGAGCACTATCTTTTGAATTTCTACCATTTTTGGGTTTCCTGGTATCTGAGTTAGGTAGCAATCAGCCCCTTTTGCTATCATTCCCAGGACACCTATGACAACAGGTATTGTTTTATTCTTCAGGCTCCACATTTTGCCAATTTCTATTTCCAGATCTTTATATTTGCTCAGTTTTTGGTAGGTCTTGACAGATACGTTTATATCGATTGGGACAGTCATATCAATGAGGAGGCATGTTTTTGTCTGGAGTCTTTTACTATGATGTCTGGCCTATTCGCGTCTATCTTTCTGTCAGTTTGAATGGTAAAGTTCCAGAGGAGTGAGATGTGGTCATTTTCAAGTACTGGAGGTGGTTTGTGTTCCTACCAGTTTTTATCATGGGGCAAATCCAGGCTTTTGCAAATTACCCAGTGAATATATATTGTGCAGCTCTATCATGCCTGTTGAATACTCTGTAGGCGCAAAGACTGCACTTGAGACAACATGATCAATGTTTCATTTGTTGTTGACATACACGACATGTTGGGCTACTGCCTCTCTTTGATATGTTGGCCTGGTAGTTCCTTGTAGGTAGGCATTGATCTTGAGCTGCTATGATAAACCCTCTGTTTCCGATTTTAAGCAAGAGGCCATTAGCCATGATGGGTCGGGCTTTGTCAACATCTGCATTATTCACTCTCTTTGGGTATTTTTGCCATTGAGAAGTTTTTCTTGCCATTTATAATTCAGATATCTAAGGCAGCAGTTTTAGCACGGGTTTCTTGCGCTTAGCTTTTTCTGTGTCTTGTTTCTTGTGTTCTAATTCCGGATTTGTTGTATTCGGAATTCACTTAGATATTCTTTTGCCTGTTTTGTTACTGAGTATGATGCTTTCTTGTTTTCATGTTTTGAGACAAGTTTTAACATCCAGTACTCAGAGTTTTTCAGGTATGTTCTAAGCCAATTGTAGCAAACTTCATTGTTATTATCAGTTGTAAAAGCCCACGGCCTCCCTCTTTTCTTGGCAGATAAAGTCGTTCTATATCTGCCTTAGGGTGGTGCATTCTATGCATTGTCAACAGTTTTCGTATTTTTCTGTCAAGATTACATATTTCAGTAATTGACCAGTTAACAATATTGAAACTGTAAGTCACGACTGATATGGCGAAAGCATTGATAGCTTCGATCCTGTTTCTTGCATTCAGCTCTGCCTTGAGTATTGCTCTTACTCTGCGATAACATTCTCTCCTGATCCTTTCCTTCATCACTGAATGCCTTATTCCATCCCCTTCAATTACCCCTAGGTACTTGTAGCTCTCCGCTGCATACATATACATATATAGTATCTATATATGTATGTATGCATATACGTATGTATGTATGTGTATATATATATATATATATATATGTATACATATGCATATATATAGATATACACATACAGATATACATTTATGACATTCTGCTGGTCGAAGTAAACTTTAGCTTTTTCTGTCATTTTTCCTTTGATAAAAGTAGCTTCTGCACATTTATCGAGGCCAAATTGCATTCTGATATCATCGCTGAATTGTTTGACAATCGTTAGTAAGCCCTTGAGTTGTTGGTCATTTTTTGCAAAAAGCTTTAAATCATCCATGTAAATGAGATGATTTATATTTTTATCCACCATTTTATATCCGTACTGTGCGTCATTGAGCAATTTTGAGAGAGGTATTAAGGCTAAACAAAAGAGGAGTGGTGATAGTGAGTCGCTCTGGAAATGCCACATGAAATTTTTACATCACCAGCATTTAGAGATTCATCGTCACTGTTCAAAGTTAGTGTGGTTCTCCATGATCTCATACTTACAGACAAATGGTTTCGCAGAGCAGGCGCTAATTTGTACATTTCCAGGCATTTCTTTATCCAGCTGTGTTAGGCTATCAAAAGCCTTTTTATAGTCTATCCAGGCTATTGACAAGTTTTTGAGTCGTTTGTGACAATCTTCTAAGATCATCATATTTATGAGTAGCTGTTCTTTACAACCATAGGTTCCATGTTTACATCCTTTCTGTTCATTAGGGAATATGTTGCTGTCTATTAAAAAACTATAGGTATATTCCGTCAGGACAGATGTTAGCATTTTATACATAGTTGTTAAGCAGGTTATGGTTCTATAGTTTTTTGGTTCATTTGTTTCTTCACTTTTTGGGAGCAAGAATGTTAAACCATTAACTAGCCAAGCAGGCATCCTACTAGGGTGTTGCAAAGCATCATAGTAAAGTTCTGTTAGCAGTTCATGGCTCTCTGGGAAGGCATTCAACCAGAAGTTAGGAATTTTATCCTTTCCTGGAGACTTCCATTTGCTTGACCTCCTGAAAGCAGATCTTACACCCTCCCACTTTTGCTCCTCTAAGGAGTACAAGTCCGTAGCTACTCTATCAATCCAAGGGGCCACTTCGTTGTGTGTTTTTTCCAAAAATCGTGCACTTCGTCTTTTGATGGTTCAGACTTTACAGTAACTGGTGTTTTCCCTATGTTCTTGTAAAAATTTTGGGGGTTATTTTTGAACATGTTGTCCTTGAAGAATCTAACACGATTTTCATACCTCGCTATGCGGGCAGCTTTAGCAAATATCTTTCATTTGATGTTTCCTATGGTGGCATCAATATCAAGTATAGTTTTCATATATTTTTTCTTTAATTTTGGGGTTTTTGTAGGTTTGGTAGTCTTGTCGACATTAAGGTTTTTCAAGCATTCAATGTCAGACCTAAGTAGCTTTATTTGATGTTGGATACGCTCTTGCTAAGAAGGCTTTTTGTGGGAATGTTGCCGTTTTCTAATCTTTTCACCACATAGGATCGTTGAGATTTTCGCGGATGCATAGTATAGGTGGTTGAGATTTGTGATATCAACATCATTAGCTGAAATTATATCCTTAAGTGCAAGCCGGATTTTACCAATTATTTTCATGTTTTGGT
>NW_021835792.1:12500-25000 GCF_006345805.1 Octopus sinensis
TGCGCATATTTTTCAAGAAATTGCGAAGATTCACGCGAATAATCAATCTATTCGACAAATAAAAAAAATTATACAAAATTTTTTAAATAACTTTTTTTTAATTTTTTAAAGATTTTTTAACCATGCTTCGGGGAAGAAAGTTTTTAATAGTCCAGACTAATTAGCCTTAGATTCAGTGTTTATATGGTCTCTTATTATGTTTTAATCGGTGCCACCTTGAACCGTCTTCAGCAGCCGCTTTTGTTGCTCAATTTATAACAAAGCTTCGTATACAATCGTCAATTAAGGGATGCACAACCAAATACATTTACATATATGTATCAGTACATGTATATGTGTATATATATATATATATATATATATACAAATACATGCATTTATCTATGTATGCTTTTTTGTATGTATGTGTGTAGTATGTATGTATATATGTAGTGTGTATGTACGCATGTATGTAATATGTATGTATTTATGTATGTATGTACGTAGTATGTATGTATGTATGTCTTTATTTAGTTTTATTTCAATATTTCTTGTCAATAAAGGGCTGGTTTCTAACCTAGATCCAAGGCTCCTCCAGAGGAATTTCAACATCAACAACAGGGTATGTATGCATGTATGTATGTGTGTGTGTATGTATGTATGTATTTATGTATGTATGTATGTGTTATGCATATATGTATGTATGTCATTGTTCAGTTTTATTTCAAGATTTCTTGTCAATGGAGAAAGAGCCGGTTTCTAATCTAGATTCAAGGCTCCTTCATTAGAATTCCAACATCAATAACTTGGTATATATGCATGTATGTATATATTTATGTATGTATGTCATTATTCAGTATTATTGCAAGATTTCTTCTCAATGGAGAAATAGCCGGTTTCGAACCCAGATACAAGGCTCGATCGCTGGAATTTCAACATCATCAACAATGTATTTTTGCATGGATTTGTGTATATGCATGTATATGCAGATTTCTATGTTTTGTTTTATATATGCATTCTCAAGCATACAATTGCTGCATGTCTAGACATGCAGTATATATGCTGCATGTATATATACTTAAATGATAAACTTCTAGAAAGCTTAACAAAATTTACAGATCCAGTGATTGCTTCGATCTGTTGTCTTCGAATCAGCTTTCGCTTTTATGGTTTGAGAAGCCATATTTCCCAAGCCTGGTTGTTAGGCAGTATGTTACATAGCTCAGTGGCCCTGTGAACTTGTAATCTGGATAGAGTAACTGCAAATTTCTCAATAGTTCAGCGTAGGTATTCTCTTTTTAACAAATCTTTAGCCTAATGTTAACATCGTATATATGTATGTATTTATATGTCATGAGTTGTATATTCTTTCTGAGCCTAGAACACATTTTATCATCCCTTTCACCGAACCGCTATGTTATGTGGATGATGACTCGCGGTCGTAGGATCGCGGTTTCGATTCCCAGATTGGGCGTTGCAAGTGTTTATTGAGCGAAAACACCTAAAGCTCCACGAGGCTCCGGCAGGGGGTGGTGGTGATCCCTGCTGTACTCTTTCGCCACAAATTTCTCTCACTCTTTCTTCTGTTGGCCTGCTCGCTTAACCAGCGGGATGGCGTCATTTGAAGTCTAAAACAATGCGAAGCGCATTGTGACCAGCGACGTGTTGCAACATCTGATAGACTGGTCGGTAACGATGATCGCGATGATATATATATATATATATCCCCTTGATCACCTTCACGACCAGTCCGTGAGGCGTCCCTTTGACCCGCTGGTCCCCTTTCTCATCCACGTGATCCCAATCGTCCTCCTGAAATCGTAACTCCACCGTCATGGGGCCTTCCGGGTAGTCGTTTCCGTTCGCGCGGGTACCACTCGACAACTGCGCGAGTCAACCGATATAGGTGAGCCGGGCGACGTGTACCAGCCTGTCATATATATATATATATATATATATATATATATATATATATATTATACAAATACATGCAATTTATCTATGTATGCTTTTTTGTATGTATGTGTGTAGTATGTATGTATATATGTAGTGTGTATGTACGCATGTATGTAATATGTATGTATTTATGTATGTATGTACGTAGTATGTTATTATGTATGTCTTTATTTAGTTTTATTTCAATATTTCTGTCAATAAAGGGCTGGTTCTAACCTAGATCCAAGGCTCCTCCGAGGAATTCAACATCACCAACAGGGTATGTATGCATGTATGTATGTGTGTGTGTGTATGTATGTATGTATTTATGTATTATGTATGTGTTATGCATATATGTATGTATGTCATTGTTCAGTTTTATTTCAAGATTCTTGTCAATGGAGAAAGAGCCGTTTCTAATCTAGATTCAAGGCTCCTTCATTAGAATTCCAACATCAATACTTGGTATATATGCATGTATGTATATATTTATGTTATGTATGTCATTATTCAGTATTATTGCAAGATTTCTTCTCAATGGAGAAATAGCCGTTTCGAACCGAACCCAGATACAAGGTCGATCGCTGGAATTTCAACATCATCAACAATGTATTTTTGCATGGATTTGTTGTATATGCATGTATATGCAGATTTCTATGTTTTGTTTATATATGCATTCTCAGCATACAATTGCTGCATGTCTAGACATGCAGTATATATTCTGCATGTATATATACTTAATGATAAACTTCTAGAAAGCTTAACAAAATTTACAATCCGTGATTGCTTCGATCTGTTGTCTTCGAATCAGCTTTCGCTTTTTGGTTTGAGAAGCCATATTTCCAGCCTGTTGTTAGGCAGTATGTTACATAGCTCAGTGGCCCTGTGAACTTGTAATCTGGTAGAGTACCTGCAATTTCTCATAGTTCAGCGTAGGTATTCTCTTTTAACAAATCTTTAGCCTAATGTTAACATCGTATATATGTATGTATTTATATGTCATGAGTTGTATATTCTTTCTGAGCCTAGAACACATTTTATCATCCCTTTCACACGAACCGCTATGTTATGTGGATGATGACTCGCGGTCGTAGGATCGCGGTTTCGATTCCCAGATTGGGCGTTGCAGCATGTTTATTAGCGAAAACACCTAAGCTCCACGAGGCTCCGCAGGGGGTGGTGGTGATCCCTGCTGTACTCTTTCGCCACAAATTTCTCTCACTCTTTCTTCTGTTGGCCTGCTCGCTTAACCAGCGGGATGGCGTCATTTGAAGTCTAAAACAATGCGAAGCGCATTGTGACCAGCGACGTGTTGCAACATCTGATAGACTGGTCGGTAACGATGATCGCGATGATATATATATATATATATCCCCTTGATCACCTTCACCGACCAGTCCGTGAGGCGTCCCTTTGACACCGCTGGTCCCCTTTCTCATCCACGTGATCCCAATCGTCCTCCTGAAATCGTAACTCCACCGTCATGGGGGCCTTCCGGGTAGTCGTTTCCGTTCGCGCGGGTACCACTCGACAACTGCGCGAGTCCACCGATTATCGGTGAGCCGGGCGACGTGTCCAGCCTGTCATATATATATATATATATATATATATATTATTTTTTATATAGAAGGAGCTTCTACAGGCTAGTACTGTTTCATTCAAGAGAAATCTTCCTGAAGATTTCTCTTGAAACAGTACTATCCTGTAGAAGCTCCTTCTATATAATAATTAATTTTACTTCTGCTATGTATTGGTACTACTACTGTGGTTAACCCCGGATCAAACCCGGACCTACATATATATATATATATATATATATATATCTGTCTGTCTATCAATCTATCTATCAATCTGTTTTCTATCTCTTTATTTCTCTCTCTTTCTTTCTCTCTCTCTCTCTCTCCCTCTCTTTGAGTCAGAGTCTCACGCATATTATTATGCAGTCAGCTTCTTTAATAGTGGTTACTCTCGCTCTGTACTACTATTAGTATTATTAGTTATGATATGTAGTGGACAATTTAGATAAAAAAATTACACATGCTTATCTTAATTTTCCCAGGTATACACACACAAACACACACACATACTCACACAAATAGACACACACAGATATATATGTGTGTGAGAGAGAGTGATAGACAGACAGAGATGCAAACAGACAGAGAAAGATAGCTTGATGCAGGGTTGCAATAGGGGTATTCGGCTAACGATCGTAAGGCTGAGTTCACTTCCCGGCGACTCGTTTTATTTTCTGTGTGTGTGTGTGTGTGTGTGTATATATATGTGTGTGTGTGTGTGTGTGTGTGTGTGTGTGTGTGTGTGTGCGTGTGTGGGATGTGAGTGTCTTTGAGTGCGTGTTCGTGTCCAACACAGCTTGACAACTGGTGTTGGTGTTTATAACTCTCCATAACTTAACAGATCGACAAAGAAGAATAATAGAATAAGTTCCTGAGCTGGAAAGAATAATAAGTACTGGGGTTGATTAATTTGATTGAAAATTTTTGCAAGGTACCCCAGCATGGTCGTGGTACACTGACTGAAACAAGGCGGCGAGCTGGCAGAGACGTTAGCACGCCGGGCGAAATGCATAGCGGTATTTCGTCTGTCTTTACGTTCTGAATTGAAATTCCGCCGAAGTCGACTTTACCTTTCATCCTTTCGGGATTGATTAAATAAGTACCAGTTACGCACTGGGGTCGATGTAATCGACTTAATTCGTTTGTCTGTCCTTGTTTGTCCCCTCTGTGTTTAGCCCCTTGTGGGTAGTAAAGGAATAAGTGCACTGACTGAAATGTGTAAAAGAGTAAAACAATATACATATATATATATATATATATATACGTAAAATATATAAGGTGGCGAATATTTTTAGAAATATCACCACCAGTGGCCTAGCATGTATAAAAAGTCAATAGACAACATATGCTCAATGTAAATTAGTGTACATTTGAACACAAGAGAAAACTACCTTTAGCAGTTAATTTTTACATGCTAGAAGAAGCAGTCAAATTGACCAAAACGACATTTAAGAGCAATTTTCGAAGGGAATGAAAAATAAAAACTTTTACCTTGTTATTTTTATTTTTTTACTTTGTTATACTTCTTATTCTTTTATTTTTTATTTTTCAACCGTAAAAAAAATAACAAGGTAAAAGATTTTTATTTTTCATTTCCTTCCAAAATTGATCTTAAATGTGGTTTTGATCGTTTTGGCTGCTTCTTCAAGCGTGTAAAACTTACGTATTAAAGGTAGTTTTCTTGGTGTTGCAGGCAGAATGGTTGATGTCTTTCTCAACCCCATTCTACATAGGATTCTAACCGAGTGTATTTGGAGGCCAACAATTGGGGCTGGTGAAATCGCAAAAATTCTTCGACAATCACTTCTGACTCCTTCCTGAAATATGGCAAGCAAACGAAACCTGCTTCCACACCTACCTCCAGGAACTGACTACAGCCTCCATATTACTGATTTTACAGTGTTCACAGAGTATGGAGCAGCAACCATGAGGTCAGCATTTTGCTAACCGGCCCCAATCATTATAATACACTTAATACATTTCTAATATTGAAATAGCTTCCAATCTTCCGTGTCAGCTAACATTTATGCTCTCCAACGCTGTTGAGTGTTCAGCAACACATCAAGCTGTTTGTGAAAAACCAAAGGAGACATTAAGATTTAGTCCGAATGCCCTGTAATTACAATCTTGTGATTGTTTTGCAAACCCCTGAGGTAAATATAAACAGTACTATTGTTATCATCGTTACTAAAGTTGATTTCATCATTTTAATCAATATATATATATATGTATATATATATGTATATATATGTATATATATATATATATATTATATATATATATATATATATGTATATATATGTATATATATATATATATATATATATATATATATATAATATATATATATATATATATATATATATATACACATATATATATATTTATATATATATATCCTTGTTGCTTTTTCATTCACATACGATTTTAGTCCCCATGGCTAGCGAAATTACAAAGTACGAATGAATATAACCTGATAGCCATAATAAAGACTTACTATTGTTATCATTCTTGTTGTTGTTAATATTATTATTATCATTATTATTATTATTATTATTATTATTATTATTATTACTATTACTATTACTATTACTATAACTATTATTATTATTATATTATTATTATTATTACTATTACTATTACTATTACTATTACTATTACTATTACTATTACTATTACTATAACTATTATTATTATTATTATCATTATCGTTATTGCTTTATTCAGAAGCCGTTACAACTCACTCCTATATTTCTTTGTATAGCTTACACAAAAGACATTTGAAGTAGCTGAAACCTCCAGGCAAAGCGGGGTCTCCTGCAACATATATACGCAAACGTGTATATTTAACCGTTTAATTTTTACTTATTGGTTTCCCCGCGCGTATCTCTTAATTCCGTGTACCTTCGCATATCTTCAAGAACAACGAACCGAAACGAACAGTTTAACTTTCTACTAGGAAGATTTAACAAGAAATGACACTTCAAGTGAAACTTCCCTCTTTGCGAATCCAACAGCATATTAAAGGCCTTACAGAGCGTTCATTACACACGAATGTGCATACAAACATACATGCATACATACGTACGTAGGTACGTCGGTACATGATGACTGCCCCTTTGTTATCGAGTATGGCCATTGCACGAAGCTTAACTGTTATTGGTGCTGTGATCGAATGTGACTTTTTAGCCCAGCTAAAGATCTACAATGTCTTGTACAGAATTGGCAGCTAAAACTTTTACCGGTAATAGCCGGCTGTAGTTGTAACTGGGCTTCATGTACCTTTGCATGTCGTTTAAGTCCTCCTGCATACATACATACATACATACATACATACATACATACATACATACATACATACATACATACATACTATATCCAGAATACAAATTTACATTTATCCCAATAAGAATTGGACCACTTGGTTTTGTAAGTAAATGCTTAACTTTCGGATTGGATAAGCTTGGAGTTTCAGAAAAAGGAGTCAACCAACTGACTCGCACTTTACAAATATAACCTGTAAGCGGAACAGTCAAACTTTGCAAGAGTTTCCTAAGGTTTAAAATGTGACATTATTTTCGTTATCTACATTCCAAAGATGGCGATTTGTATCTTTGTTAGAAACTAGCTCCTTCTTCGGAGGAAGAATTTTCAATGATAAAATTGCAGAAGAGACATACATACATACATACATACATACATACATACATACATACATACATATACAGAGACATACACACGAACACGCACGAAGACTTACAGTCAGACAGACAGACGATTTTGATTATCCTGAGATGGACGGATCAAAAGAACAGTATTGGAGCTTAAAAATTGAAACATGCAGCAAGTTTCTACACAATAGGCCAGATATTGCTGTGGACAGCTCTTAATTGCTTCAGTCATTGGGATGGGGTCATAAAGAGCTTTAGTCGAACGAATCGGCCCGATACTTATTTTTTGAAGCCTAGTATTTATTCCGATGGGTTGTTTTGTTTAACCACTAAGTTACGGGAACGTAAACATAGAAACAGTGTCTGATGGGGGACACAGACAGACACACATACATAAAAATATATATACAAATACTCAAACACATACACACAAATATAGATAGATACATAAATAAACAGTCAGACAAACAGATATATATATATATATATATATATATATATATATATATATATATAGAGAGAGAGAGAGAGAGAGAGATAGATAGATAGATAGATAGACGGATGCATAAGGGAACTTATACTTTGTAAGTCTAGTACGGGGACGTAAACACACCAACATCGGTTGCCAAGCGATGGAAGGGGGACAAATACAGACACACAAAAACATACACACACACATTTACGAATTTAATTAGTTTCCGAAGTTCGTTCTTCACGGGAAATGTTCGTAAACTGATATTATTTTTCCATTAAAAATTCAAGAGAAGACACAGCGAATTTGAACATGGACGTGTACTGAGCGAAAGTTAGACACCAAGAGATGCTATGTCTCTCTGACACTTGCACCTTGTAACCAACCGTTGTTTCTGTCTTGCGTGTTCGTTATTCGAAACTCAGTTCGTCATCCAAGGCGATTTATGTTCGAAAAATTCCCCGTCAACTGATTTGTTTGTGATGAGAGAAGTATCTCTTTAACCGAAGTACCACCGTACATTTAAAAATGTTTCCTGATTACATTCTACCATATTACATTCTAGTGATAGAATTAAAAATTTAAAGAAAAAAAATTTGTGAATCTGCAGTAAATTGTGATCTGTAAATTTTTACAGGCACGCAAACACGCACGCACACACGCATGCACTCACCCGCATATATATATATATATATGTATATATATACACACATACTCACAAACGTAAATACATTCGCGAACACACACACACACACACACACACATATATATATATGCACTTACCACATCGGTTTCGACGTATCGGGGTCCGACAGCCTACACTTTCTTCGTCAGTCATAATTTTAGAGAGTCCCACCAACGACAAATGTAGCAATTATGAGGATTACGGCTCAGGTGCAGACAGTATATTTGCACCCGCTTTTCTTCTTTACTTTACACCTCTTTAGCCTGTTAATGCGCATCGAAACAAACTCTGTGATACCAATTTGACGCGGAAAATGAATAGGAACAACACAGACAAACAGAGGTGTATCAAATACCATACAACATACAATCTTGATACAACAAAATTATCTCGGCTTGCAAGGGATATATTGCAGGTACCAAACAGAAGTTCGACTTTAGTAGCGTAGATAATCTCAGGAATAGCGTAGATAATCTCAAAAATTATACAAAGTTAACATGCATTTTATTAAGAATAAAGGAACCAACTTAAGGTCTAGTGATAAGAGAACGGAATCGGAGACATGTTTCAACCTTGCTAGGTGTCATCAGCCCGAACATTTTTCTATCTCCAGCAGTCAAGGGACGTCGGTGACTGCTTTTATCTCTAGACAATTTACCTCTCTTTTTGTTTAATGGCGTGTCTGCTTTAGGAACTCCTTCATTCTCGAGATTATCTCCTCTTTTTATATGAAGTTCATTTGCTGGCTGGTAATTGTGTCACATCTTCTGGTGCAGAGATAATTTTAATAATTTTTTAATTTCTTTTATATGATTTGATATACCCGTATTTATATTTCCCTCACGTCCTATATACATATACATACATACATACATATATATATATACATATATATTTATACACACATGCCATATATATATATATATATATAATATATATATATTATATATATATATATATATATACTTTATTTTAAGCAGCAGAAAATTCAACAAAATCTGTTACTCTGAGTTTCTCGTTGCCGTTCATCAGACAGTTTTTGCTAGAATGGAACATATATATTAATTCAATCTATACTCTTACAAACGCTACACCTTTAAAAAGAAATGGACTTGTTTGATTGGCCCTTTAGAAAAACGGTCAATCTTCGAGCGATAAACAAAAAGGTCAAAAATATATGTATATATATATAAAAAAACTTATAAAAATTATAAAAATTATAAAATCCGAGGAAAAAACCGAGGAAAAAACCTATTGCCGTTAATGAAGACAGTACAAATTAATGCATAGAAATTAAACCTGTTATAAATACTGCAATACATATTTATATTAAAATCCACATATATATATCAACATACACAAAAGGATGCGCGTAAACGCCATACATACATATACAGACGTATGAATATGAATCTAAATTATACACATAAAAGCATGTGTACATATATTCACGCAAACCGTCTCGCACGCAAGCTAAAATTCATCTATGTAGCAATTCTCATATACTGAGCAAGGAGGGGGAACGAAAGAAAGGGAAAGAGAGAAAAAGGAACGAAAGAGGGGAGGGGGGAAACTTGTAGCGATGTTATTGGCATCTATAGAGGCCAGTATACATACACAAGTTTGAATTGATACATATACATACCGTCGTGTGTATGCGTGCTTAAGCACAAGCATACTTTCACTTACACATACACAGATGCGCATGCTTACAAATACATATGCTTTGCTATACACAAACTTATATAAACATTCTAAATTTGACAACATTGCTTTTTTTTAAAAAACATTGCTTTTAAAAAAAATGGGTGCATTAATAAAAATATATACGAAAGACATATAAAATAAAATATAACATCCTATTTTGGGTCATTTATAAATAATCAAGGTAATATAAATAATCAAGGTAATCCTATGCAATACAATAACATGAAAACAAAGTTTGTAGGTTTTTCCTAATATATATGTAGAAACAATAAGACTTTGCTATAGATCCGTCGTAGCGCTTAAGAGTCAAAATCAAAATCAAAAATCAAAATACAAAATATATACTCTATCCATATGGTATATTTATATTCGACATTTTAAATTTAGCCGCGTGCCTACATAAGTTCATTAACTCACTTCTTTGATTCAAAGAATTATTGTCTTTGAATAATATGTGCATTTTTTCTAATAAGCAAAGCTTGCACTTGAAATTATATTTGTAAGCTCCATGCCTGTATGGTGCCGCCCTGTCCAGAATGCTCCATGTCACGTTGAAAGGTGGGGCTTCCTTTTCTTTTAGTTCCCAGACATATTTTGCTAGGCTGGTTTTCTTCCTATTCTCTGGGTATTTAAAAGAATTCTTATGAGAATAAAATCTTGTTTTAAATGAATTTTCTGAAGCCCCTGTGTATGTCTTGTATTCCGATGAGCCTTCCACTTGCACCTTGGCTCTATAAACTACTCCTTTCACTAGACATTTCCTTTCTAACGGACAGGAGCTTTCGTTTTTGAAATTACATTTCTTAATGGGCTCGGCACCATGTCTAATCTCAATTAGCTTCCTATTATGTTGGCTAATGTAAGAGGCGAAATTTCTGCAACAAGAATAGCTAACCTTCAGGGTTCTTCTATTAAATATTCTGTAGAATTTATGACCCTGCTTAAAATGCTTAGAGACTAATCTCAAAAATTCCTTACCTATATTAGTCTTTACGGCCAAATTGAAAGCCGGGTTGAACCACAAAACTTTCCTGGTCCTAGTTCTTCGTGCAGCATTATTATTAGCATTAAGCTGGTTGAACTGGATCTTCTCCGAGAATCCACTATTCTTTAATGCGCTATCGTAATAAGGTGCAGCATTATGGAATGCTGCCTCGTCCGAAGAAATTGAAGATATTCTTCTACCTACATTGCTGACTAAGTTGCTAAGGATAACTGGTGGATGGTTCGAATCTTTGCTAATATACGATAGCTTTTCATTGGGCTTACGGAAAGGTTTAAATCTATCCGATCTTACATTAAAATTTACGTCTAAAATATCTACACTATTCAGGTTAGTATCTATCGTAATCCGTAAGCCCATCCTTTGAAAGAAAGCTATAAGGTCCTTCCTAAGTCTATCTGATTCATGGCCGTTTAGATTATGCGTGGCTATAAGGCCGTCATCCCTATATAGACCTGCATCTATAAATGGGAATTCTATTTTTAGATTATGGAGAATAAAGGCTCCTATGAGCATACATAATTCAGCCCCGTCGTATGCCCCCATCGGTACATCGAAAAGAGAATCCTCAGTCTTCTTAATCCAGGTGGAATCCTCGAAAAACAGAAGCGATTTCCTCGCATGCATAATAATTTCAATTTCCGAGCTATCGATGTTGACATACTGCTTGGCGAAGTCCAATGCCCTTAGGAATTGGACTTCCTTCAGAAAATCATTTAAAACAAGATTTTATTCTCATAAGAATTCTTTTAAATACCCAGAGAATAGGAAGAAAACCAGCCTAGCAAAATATGTCTGGGAACTAAAAGAAAAGGAAGCCCCACCTTTCAACGTGACATGGAGCATTCTGGACAGGGCGGCACCATACAGGCATGGAGCTTACAAATATAATTTCAAGTGCAAGCTTTGCTTATTAGAAAAAATGCACATATTATTCAAAGACAATAATTCTTTGAATCAAAGAAGTGAGTTAATGAACTTATGTAGGCACGCGGCTAATTTAAAATGTCGAATATAAATATACCATATGGATAGAGTATATATTTTGTATTTTGATTTTTGATTTTTGATTTTGACTCTTAAGCGCTACGACGGATCTATAGCAAAGTCTTATTGTTTCTACATATATATTAGGAAAAACCTACAAACTTTGTTTTCATGTTATTGTATTGCATAGGATTACCTTGATTATTTATATTACCTTGATTATTTATAAATGACCCAAAATAGGATGTTATATTTTATTTTATATGTCTTTCGTATATATTTTATTAATGCACCCATTTTTTTTAAAAGCAATGTTTTTTTAAAAAAAGCAATGTTGTCAAATTTAGAATGTTTATATAAGTTTGTGTATAGCAAAGCATATGTATTTGTAAGCATGCGCATCTGTGTATGTGTAAGTGAAAGTATGCTTGTGCTTAAGCACGCATACACACGACGGTATGTATATGTATCAATTCAAACTTGT
>NW_021835792.1:30000-37500 GCF_006345805.1 Octopus sinensis
GCATTGAATTATTACCGTCTGGACTGTACACATTCTGATAATCGACCACCTCACCGGGAGATAACTGTTGACGCTCTGATCTCGAAGGAGACCGACTGTTTTCACCTGAATCCGAATTGCAACAAACTCTGTTATTAATAAGGTCCTTTGAATTGTGAGGCAGATTTGCTTGGGGAGAAGGTTGTTGTTGTTGTTGTTGTTGTTGCGTTGGATGGTGCTGTTGTTGCTGTTGCAGATTTGGGGAAGGGGGTATTTGACCATCGACGTCGACTTCTTCGTCTTCTTCTTCTTCGACAACTCCCCCCTCCTCTTTATTTTCACCTTCTTTCCCAATTCTTTCTCCTTCTCGTTCTTGGTGATGAGGTGATTGTCGCTGTTGTTGTTGTTGTTTACGATCTTGGTATCGTTGCTCTCCTTGCTCTCCTTCCTCTTCTTCTTCTTGGGTTTCTTGCACTTCTAACTCTTCTTGCTCTTCTTGTCTTTGTTCATGTTCCTGCTCTTCTTCTTCGTCGTCGTGATGTATGTTCGGATTTGGCGTAGATGGCGCTGAGTGCGTATGGACAACGTCCAAAGGAGGCGAAACCGACCGTCTGAGCAGTATTGGAGAGCGCGGTTGCTTTAGATGATGCTGTTGTTGTTGTTGTTGTTGTGATGCCTGATGATGGGTGTAGTGTTGCTGCGATAGTGATGACTGTGGGGACATGGGGGAATGATGTATTGGTGATCTCGACTGTTGTTGTTGTTGCTGATGATGATGATGTTGTTGGTGAGGGGGTGGAATTAGCGATGGAGACTGTTGTGGGGAAGGTGGCAACGGCGGCGGAAGAGGCGGCAGTGAGGGAGGCGGTGGCGGCTGTTGATGATGATGCGACGATAACTTATGTTGCTGCTGCTGTTGATGAAGATGCTGCTGCTGCTGCTGGTGATGATGATGTTGCTGCTGCTGCGTTTGAAGATTTTGCATGTGATGTTTCGACGACGTCATGTGCGCGAATTGCAGTGGCGTTACCCCAGGAGGGGGCGGAAGAGTGGGTATCGGCGGAGGGGGTGGTGGGGGAGGGTGCCGTGAAGAAAGATTCGGGCCATTGATGGTCGGCGGCGGCGGTAACACTGTTGTCGCCGATCCCAACATGGCCGACGATGAAGAAGCGGAAGAAGAAGAAGAAGAAGACGACGACGATGACGACGACGACGACGACAGCTGCTGTTGCTTATGATGATACTGCTGTTGCACTTGGTGCATCATCGCTGACGAAGGATGCCCTGGTGGCGACGGTGGTAAAGACGAATACACATTCGCCCCACCCGCGCCATTGCCGATCATGTGACTCGGACTATTAGTTCTGCTGCGACTTCCGGTACTGCTGTTGCTGTTGTTGCTGTGGTGGCTATTATGGCTGTTATGGCTGTTATTAGAGTTGACATTACCACTGTTGCTGCTGTTGTTGTTGTTGTTATTGTTACTACTACTGCTGTTGTTGCTGCTGCTGCTGCTGCTGCTGTGATGATGGTGATGGTGTTGCTGTGAATGATGATGGCTTGGATTACTAGAGTTGTTCATCTGCCCACTTCCGCTACCACCACCACCGCCACCACCACCGCCAGAGCTTCCGCCACGCCCACTGCCACATGATCCACCTCCACTACCACCACCACCACCACCACCACCACCACCACCACCACTACCACCACTACTACCACTACTGCTGCTACCATTACTTCCACCACCACCACCACCACCACTACCACCACTACCAGCACCACCACTACCATTGCCGCCGCATTCTCGTTGATTCTCACGCACCAAAGCATTCTTATGCTCTGCCGCCTCAGCGTTTGAAATATTTTCCTGCTTCTTCCATTTTGTTCGCCGATTCTGGAACCAGATCTTCACCTATTTCAAAGAAAGCAAAACCATTTAGTAAACGCTAGTCAAATGGAACGAATTACATATGTTTTGTTACATAATAAAAGCAATACATTCGCTTCGTTTTACTTTAACAGCATTTATTTTTGGTTACGTAACATAATAAACATCATTATCTCAGCTACATAACGGAATAACATTGTTAACACTTCGTTTTAGTCACGTGACACGATAACACATTGTTATTCGTCGCATAACGGCTTGTTTTGATTGTCATAACATGATGACACAGATGTTTGGTCAGCAATAACAGTTATAATAAGGGTGAAAACTGTAATAATAATAATAATAATAATAATAATAATAATAATAATAATAAGTATTATTTGTAACGATGATGATTATGATGATGATGACGACAACGACGACTTCGACGATGATGATGATTATAGTACAATAATAATAATGATTTCTTTTATCTTTTATGAAAGAACTCATTATTTTTCTTGTTGCTGTTATTTTTCTTATTATCGTTATCATCATCATCATCATCATTATTATAATATGCCGGAAAATAAAGATTATAGACAAGCATATCATGTTGTTTTGAGTGTAAAACTTCATGACATACTATTTTGGTCATAATAATAATAATAATAATAATAATAATAATGATATTAATACTGATACTAATAAATAATAATGATGTCTTTATTAACCACAAGGGTTTAAATTAAGTAAAACGTTATGAACAGTACAGGACAAAACTAAGAAATGTGTGCGTGTGTGTTTGCGTGTGTGTGTGCGTGAGTTGTTGTGGGGGTTTTGCATGTGAACAAGACCATAAATTTTTTTTAAATGAACACTGTGTGTACCTCAATAAGGGAGGGATAAGGTTGGAGGGTTGCTCATGGAAAAGCCCCACAAAACCATTGGTATCCTCACTTTTGGTGTAGGCGCCTATTTTTTCCTTTGCTTTTTTTCAACTACGGGCGTTATACAAACCAAAAGACAGGAACTGGTAGCATGAATATTAATTTCTAGCAGGGGTTTTCATTTGCATATTTCTATATCTGTGTGTGTGTGTGGGGGGGTGTAGGCCTTATGCGTGTGTGTATAGGCTTTTGGGTATCTATTAATATAAAATATAGAAAAATAGGTTCGTAATTAAGTATATAGATAGGTAGGTAGGTAGGTAGGTAGATTGATATGTTTCTTTATTAGCCACACAGAGCTGCACACAGACGGGACAGCTTACAAAGTTGAGGTTTTCTTTTTAGGTAAAACGAAAAAATAAATGAAAAAAATAAAAAAATAAAATGTGGGGTAGGTTTTCGATCAAAAGGGATCGTAAAAGGGAAAGAAGAAGAAAAAAAGCAAGAAAACAAAACGATCAATAGGGATCGTGTATCACAGTGTCATGATATAAGGTTTAAAGAGGGAAGCATATAAGGTTTATCCTTGGGAAGAAAAGCCTACGGAAGAGACCACGGCAACCTCGGTCAATATTGTTACATGTTACCACATTTGTTTTCAAGTAGGTAACCCTCTGTTTTAAATTTCCGGGTTCATAGAATCATGTTCACAGGATCATTCATACGTGCCATCCTTGCTACATTCACCCATCTTTTTTTAAAACATTTGCTAGACAAAACTTGCCTCTCTACTCTCACTTTCCTTTTCAAGTGATACTTAAAGAAGTTGATGAGAGATTGACCAGAGAGGAAAGTCTTTGTCTCCAATTCTTTCAGACGCGTCCACCAGATACATTCTTTCGCCATAGCCACAAGGATGATGAAAATAGCTCTTTTTTCCCGTTTGAAGGAAGGAGGCGTGACAATATTGACCATAGACTCAGCTGATAAACCGACACGTCCCACACGTGACAGCAGTTGTTCGACATAAGCCCACAGGTCGGAAATTGTTGGACACTGCACGAGTGCGTGCAGAGCGGTTTCGTCGCTCTGACCGCATCTCGGGCAGGTCGGCCCCGTGTTTCTCGAGCCGTGTCTGTAGAGCTTATCCCGAACGGGTAGCGCTTCTCGATAGCACTGCCAGGCCAGGGATCTCTGGAAGTTGTCCATGGGTCCTGGCCCGAAAGTCGTCCCGAACAGGCGGGTCAGGTACTCCTCGTTGACGTCCAGGTTTGCCCCGAGCTCGTCGTCGTACCTCCCCTCCACTAATCCCCTATAGAATGCTTTGGTTGTGATGAAGTCACTCAAGGTCAACCCAGGACGGCAGAGTTGTTTGAGAGCAACCCGACACTCGCGGTGCCATTCGCCCTTTTTCGGCTACTTTTTGATCCACGACTGCAGTTCGGTCATGGAGACGAGTTGCGGGAAAGCGTGCCTCACAAACGGCGACCACACCTGTTCACTGTCGTCTACGTAGAGCCCGAGATGTCGCAGTGTCAGCGCGTGTCTGCGCATCATCAACCACGGCATGCCCAATGGATGGATAGATAGACAGACAGACAGACAGACAGACAGACAGGCAGATAGATAGATAGACGTTGAGCAGGCAGAATCGTTGCCGCGCCGCGCAAAATGCTTATCGACATTTCCCCTGTGTTTGTGTTCTGAGTTCAATATTCCACGGAGGTCGAATTTACCTTTCGTCCTTTCGATATCGATAAAATAAGTGCTACCTGATCAATGGGTTCGATATAACCCACTTACCCGCTTTTCACGAAAATGCTAAGCTTATGCAAAAATTGGAAACCAGTTTAAATGAATATACATATAGTATAATATTGACCGAAAGACAAAAACGGATGGTCACAGATGGAATGTCTTTTACAATCAAAAGCCCTTCGCACAACGGCAAATACGAACGGTAGCAACGAGAAACATAATTGCTACCACTACTACTGCTGCTGCTGCTACGATCACGTGTCTTTTCACGCATTGTGAATGTATCTGTAGCCAGCAGTCACTGAGATTTTCGTTTAATAAATTACCCGATCGTAATCAAGCTACGTTTCTCTTCATCATCCGAATTAGTGACTTTATCTTATTAAACGTGTTCATCAAGATGGCCGACATGTTGAACAATGACCGTCAACAAAAATTCAATGAAGCAAATAAAGACACTCCGCCATTTAATTATCCACTTACGTCTTAATTTAACGACCTATCTCTTTACACATCTGTGTAACTATTCGTATTGCGTATACGTATCTCTATATAACAGCCTGCCTGTTTGTTTCTCCTCTCTATCACTTTCACTTTTCTGTTCTTTTCTTGTATTTCTTCCTATATGTATATATATATATATATATATATATATATATATATATGTATATATATATACATATATATATATATTATGATATAATATAATATAATATATATAATATGATATAATATATTATAATATATAATATAATATATATGTTTACATAATATATATATATATATGCATGTATATGTGTATCTGTCTGTCTATCTATCTTTCTATCTGTCTGTCTATCTGCCTTATCTCTCTCTCTCTCTCTCTCTCTCTCTATATATATATATATATACATATATATATATGTATGTATTATGTATGTATATATATATTATATATATATATATATAATATATATATATGTATGTATATATATATATGCCTTTCTCATCGTTCACTTCACGCTATGTGTTAGTGAACATGTGTGCATATATGCATCCGTATGTATGTATGTACGTACGTATGTATGTACGTACGTATGTATGTACGTATGTATGTATGTATATATTCATGCATACATGTTTCCATGTATATCTATATCCTTTCATAATCAATTAACCTGGCCCACTCGTGTCTCTACCACTCTCTCTCTTCCTTGCCATATATCTCTCCTTCCTCTCTCCCCATCTTTTCTCCACATATTTTTCCCATCCATCTCTCTCACCCTTTCGTCACTCTCTCTCTCTCTCACACACTTTCTCCCCCTCATCCTCTCTCTCTCACTTTCCCTCTCCCCTCTCTTTCTCTCTCTCTCTTTCGCACTGACCATGCTCTGAAAAAAATCTCTACTTAAACGATTACCAATAACTTCATTGAGCACCATGTTGGAACAACAGCTCGGAAATGCGCTGTTTCTCAGATATACATTTGCTACAGCAGTCTCTCACCAGTCCTTCTGATCCTTAGAATCCTCATATCTTATCAGTTTCCCTCATATGTCCATAATTATACCAGCAATGCCTTATCTTTTAATAGTAACTATACACATATTGCTTGACCTTTCATCAGATACCCTTATTTTTCTGTGATTCTACCCACAATAAATGATCCCTCTACGCTGATATGCAACTAGAGATATATAAATCTTATCATCCATCAGATAACTTCATTTCTTTTGTAATAATACCCACAATAGATTATCGATTACGATTATCAGCTCTACAAAAATGTTTATCATTGATCACCAACCGTTCTTTAGTTCGTAAACAACACTCAAAATGGTGGACCTGTGTTTGTAGTAACGGCAGATATATAAAATTTGTCTTTCGTTATATATCTTTATTTTATATACTCGTTATGATGCGATCTATTATATAGTAGTGGTGGTGGTGGTGGTGGTGGTAGTAGTAGTAGTAGTAGTAGTAGTAGTAGTAGTAGTAGTAGTATAGTAGTAGTAGTAGTAGTAGTAGTAGTAGTAAGGAACACTGTAACTTAGCGATTTAGCATTAATACACCGAGAGAATAAGTACTACGTATTCTTGTATTCTTTCACTTCTTACAGTCATTTTGACAGCGGCCGTGCTGGAGCACTGCCATAAAGGGTTTTAGTCGAAGAAATCGACACAACGACTTATTTTTGTAAGCCCAGGACTTATTCTATCGGGCTTTTCTTACCGAACCGCCAAGTTACGGTGACGTAAACACACCAACATCGGTGTCAAGCGATGGTGGGGAGACAGACACAAACACACACATATACACCCGTCGTATATATATATATATATATACATATATATATATAAAAGATTCTACTTTCACTTTCCGTCTATCAAATCCACTCATATGTCTTTGGTCGGCCCACGGTTTAGAGTAGAAGACATTTGTCCAATGTGCTACGCAGTGGAAATGTAGTTGAGAAACAAACTTCTCATCACACATTCACACACACACACACACACACAAATATATTTCCTTTATTTATACCTCTATGTATATGCATACATATTGTACACATATATACATACATATATGTATATAGAAACATATATGTATGATGTGTGTATTTATATATATATATATATACACCCACACATATGCGTATGTGTGTATATATATATATACACCCACACACATGCGTATGTGTGTGTGTGAGTGTGTATGTGTGTGTGTGTAATAGTTTTAACTACCCATTAATTTTTAAAATATAGTATTCTCTGAAACAAACTACCAGTTCTGTCCAACCATCACAACCACCATCAACCCTTTCACCTCACCACCACCACCCACCTCCTACTTCTACCACCACTACTGCTGCTGCCGCTACTATTACTATTCTACTAATACAAATTATGTGTGTCAGGTTTCTCTGTAAGTCAGTCTATCTTTAAACATCGCCCTGCTTAACAGACCATTAATGTTGTTATTATCATCTCTCCCCCTCTTCGCCCTCCTCTCTCAACCCG
>NW_021835793.1:0-10000 GCF_006345805.1 Octopus sinensis
GTCGACTTTGACTTTTATTCTTTGGGGGTGGGGTCGATAAAAATAAGTACCAGTGAATATTGGGGTCGATCTAATCGACTTAACCTTCCCCTCGAAAATTTCTAGCGTAGTGCTAAAATTTGAAACCGATATTGTTTAATTTAGAGTGTGTTGACCAAGGGACCACCACCCACCACCACCACCACCACCATTGGTTCGAAAACAATCCGTAATCGGGAAGGCTTTGGAACAAGGGAACGGAAAATCGTCCATATCACGAGTTACAATTAAGCAAGCGTTTACCAACTGAAATGAAATGTCTAAATCAATATCGAAGGAAAGTGCTAACATATCTTTATCTTCATTTACTTTTTAAATGTCTTAGAAGAATAAGGACCATGCGCAGGTATCTTTTCAGGACTTCCATGATTGGTTGGAGGGGGGCTAACGTCAGTCTTGAGACCAAAACCCGAATGCTTGCAACGGAGTTGTTTCCGCTAAAGTCATGCAAGTAACAGGTAATGGTGTTAAGTCAGGTAAGGCATTTAGAGAGTAAGCCATGACCGAATAACACTGATCAACAGCCAATTTTCATCAGGGATATTATATGGTGTTTATATGTAGTTTGTCGCAGATTTCAAAAATGTAATCGGTTTCCTTCTATCAGGCACAGTTTTTTCTGATGAGATACGAGGGTATACAAACTCCCATCAGCAGTATCGCTACACGTAAGCGTCTTATACAGGTAAATTCTGACTTTTTGTTTATAAACTATTTGTATTCATTTTGTAATTTTATGTTTTCATAATCTTTTCTTTTCATACATTTTACTTTCTGTTTAAGGTGCCAAGTCATCATCATCATCAAATTCTACTCAGGATGTCAAGGCATTGCAAGAACAGTTCCTGATATATTTTGTCATGTCTCTGGTTCATTTACCATCAAAGCTCAGCAACGTGCTATCACAAGTGAAATCAAGAAGATCTACCAGTTATACTTTGGCTGCTCTCTCGGGGATCAAGATGAGAGTTGGTCCCCGCACATCATCTGCTCAGCTTGTTCAAATGGACGAAGGGATTGGCTAAATAAGAGGTAGACCGCAATGCCGTTTGCAATACCTATATGATATGGAGAGAGCCAACGGATCATTTGATGGACTGTTATTTCTGCAACGTTAATGTATGTGGGTTTACTGTAAAGACCAAGCATAAGATTGTGTATCCCAGCTTGGAATCAGCAAGAAGACCAGTACCACACACAACGATGATCTTCCTACTCCAATACCATCAGAAAATGGCCTTCAGATGTCTGACGAAGATGTATTTCCTGAAGAAAATACTACTGCTGTGGAAGACACCGAAGTGGATGCAGATTTCACGATTGAAAATGAAGACTACATTTTTTGGCACTTGAGACAAACAAGTCATACATGCACACAGAGAGGTGGGGTTGCAGTTTACTAATTGAATATGACTGGCATAAACAGTTTCCTTCTCCTGATACACATAAAGAGAAATATATTCGCACATAAGCACAGGGGAAGAGAGAGAGAGAGAGAGAGAGAGAGAGAGATAGAGATAGAGAGAGAGAGAGAGAGAGAGAGGGAGAGAGAGAGAAGAGGAAAGAGAAGGCGATAACGAGAGGAATTTTAAAGCATATAATGTCAAATGAGTCAGTGTCAAATAAGCGGCGCCAAACAAGCAGCGCTAAAATAAGTGGCGCCCACAACGGCTGTGCCAAAATATCTCATAACCAGTGTTTTCAAGGTGACATGCTACGGTACCCAAATCTGTATGGGCTGATCTTACATCGCTGCTTCCATCCCTCCATCTAACATTTATTATTTGGCGTAAAAAGATTCTGCGGCCGACTGCGACCTGGTCACTGACGAGGTTCCACTGCATCTCTTATAAATGTCTAACTGAAATTTACACGCCTTTTGGAGGTTTTTGAATGGCTAATACTGCTTTCCTTCTTGTAATTGTTGATTGTTTGATTCTTTTCCTTTCAGGAAGAGCTGGTGCCTGACATAAGAAACAAAACCCTATCGCTGGAATTTGGGAGACAAAAAGGTAAGAGTTACATGCAAAACTTTACAGAAGTCTTGGATATTCCTACAGTTGGCTTACAGATGACATTTTCAAAGTGTTTATTAGCTGCTCACTTATATATATATATATATATATATAAACACACACACACACAGAAATAATCAGGGAATGGAGAAAATTTCAGAT
Organism: Octopus sinensis; assembly: GCF_006345805.1. NCBI lineage: Eukaryota > Metazoa > Mollusca > Cephalopoda > Octopoda > Octopodidae > Octopus > Octopus sinensis. The sequence continues at coordinate 2,217 of NW_021835793.1, forward strand.
TAACAAACACATCGATTGGACCACATTTTTAGCTTATTGTTTAATACAAAGCAAGACATAAATATTCCAGCAAATTAAGTTTTACTGTTAGGTAAAATATATGAATCCAGCGAGTGGATGTGCTCAAGAGCTGGTAGCCACTTGGAGTATAGATTAAGGAGGGAAAGAAGATATAATTTAAAGTCCATATCCGAAATAAACTTAGAGAAAGAAACACACTGCTACACTATGAGTTCACCTTATCGGATCATTGGTAAATAATTAGAATAGAAAAATTACCCAACTGCAGTCTCCAGTTCTGTATAATTCGTATCTACGACGTTGAATTTTTTTCACTGTTTGCTTTGCGTGAATCTTCTAGCCAATGGACGGCGCACTACCTGTTGATGTACCTTGATTCCAAATGAATCTTTTTTAACTGAAATACACACAGAGACACATACATGCACAAACACATACAGACACACACACACACATACACACACGCGCGCATACAACAGCCTCACTCACACACCATGCATGCAACACACCCAAACAACACCCCATATATATATATATATTATATATTATATATATATATATATATGTGTGTATATATATATATACATATATGCATATACATATATACACACACACATATATATATATATATATATAAATGCAAAATGGGACAAGAATGCAAAAATCCAGATAGACGATACAAAAAACACGGACGGGTCATTCAAAGCCTTTAATCTTCAGTCAAGAACCGGATCATCCTCGCAATTTCGGCTGGGTTTATCCGGTTCTTGACTGAAAATTTGTATCGTCTATGTGGATGTTTTGCGTTCTTGTCCCATTTTGTAGTTATATATATATATATATATATACAAAGAGAGAGAGAGAGAGAGAGAGAGGAGAGAGAGAGAGAGAGAGAGAGAGAGAGATAAGAGATAGATAAATCGAGAGATAGCTAGATAGATAGATCGATCGATCGATAGATAAATAGATAGATAGATTAATGCCGAGGTGTCTAGACATTTAGATGTGATGTCTAGACAGACAAACAGGCAAGCAGATAGACATACATACCGATAGATAGATAGATAGATAGAAAGATAGATAGATAGATAGACAGATAGACAGACAGACAGACAGACAGACAGACAGACAGATAGACCAATAGAATGATAATATATATGTGTGTGTGTGTGAATGTGTGTGTATATAAAACAAAGACTGACATACGCTGCACGTATCAAGTAACAAGTAACGTAACCAAAGCAAAACGAGTTTAACAATGACACAACAGAAGCAGCCCCCAACAACAACAACAAAAACAAGTACAACTACAACAACAACTACAACAACAACAAGGACAGCGGCAACATTAGCAACACGAAGAATAACAACAGCAATAGTGAAAATAACAATAAACATCAGCGTCTTAGCAGACATCCTGAAAGAATTCGCCTGTCCACCCACGCATGATTTCGACACGATTCTGGTGGCGGTGATGGTGGTGGTGGTGGTGGTGGTGGTGGTTGCAGCGGTGGCTGTGGTAGAAGTGGTGTTGATGGTAGCAGGGGCAGTGTGGTGGCGGTGGTGGTGAAGGCGGTGTGATGGTGGTGGTGGTGGTGGTGGTAGCGGCGCTGGTGGTATCCGTGGTGGTTGTGATGGTGGTGGTGGTGGTTTTGGTGGTGGTGGTGGTGGTGGTGGTATCGCGCTGGTGGTATCCGTGGTGGCGGTGATGGTGGTGATGGTCGTGGTGGTGGTGGCGGCGGTGGTGGTGGTGGTGATGGTGGTAGAAGTGGTGGTGGTAGTGCTGGTGGTGGTGGTGGTGGTTGTAGCGGCGGCTGTGGTAGAAGTGGTGGTGATGGTAGCAGGGGCAGTGTGGTGGCGGTGGTAGTGGTGGTTGTAGTGGTGGTGGTGATGGTAGCAGTGGTAGTGGTGCAGTGGTTGTGGTAGCGGTGGTGGTGGTATCCGTGGTGGTTGTGATGGTGGTAATGGTGGTGGTGGTGGTGGTTGTAGTGGTGGTAGTTGCACTGGGTCAGCTAGTAGTGGTCACTGTGGTGGTGGTGTTGGCGGTGGTAGTGGTGTCCAAGGGAATGGTAGTGATGCTGCTGCTGATGGTGGTGGTGATGCTGGCAGTATTAGAAATGGTGGTCGGAGCGATGGTGGAGGTGGTGGGGTGGTGGTGGCTGTAGCAGTCGTGGTGGCAATAGTGATGGTGGTGGTAGTAGTAGTAGTAGTAGTAGTAGTGGTGGTGGTAGTTGTAAGAGTGGTGGTGGTAGATGTAGTAGTGGTGGTAGTAGTAGTGGTGTAGGTGGTAGTGGTAGTAGTAGTAGTAGTAGCAGTAGTAGCAGTAGTAGTAATAGTAGTAGTAGTAGTAGTAGTAGTAGTAGTAGCAACAGTAGTAATAATAGTAGCAACAGTAGTAGTAGTAGTAGTAGTAGTAGTAGTAGTAGTAGTAGTAGTAGTAGCAGCAGCAACAGTAGTAATAGTACTAGTAGTAGTAGTAGTAGTGTAGGTGGTGCGGGACATTATGACATACCCAACATTCAAGTAAGGGTGGCATGAAAACTGTGTGGCCTGCCTCTGTTGTAGAGTATTGGTGTTGGTAGTGCGGGTGGAGGTGGAGGTGGTCGTGCTCCACCCCCACCTCTGTCACTCAAAAGTGCTTGTGCCTTCCTCTAACGGACCCATTTCTTGTCATCCTTAATATAGGGGTGTCTTCTTTTCTTCTCGCTTCTCAGTTTTTCCTGTCTACATTTTCTGTCTATTGCGTATGCGAAGTGAGAGTATGTGTGTGTATACATAGACACACATATGCATACACCTATATATATATGTATATATAAATGTATATTTATATATTTATATTATTTATTTATTTATATATATATATATATATATATATATATATATATATATATTATATATATATTGTGTGTTGTGTATGTATATATGAGGTCTTTGGGCTAAGATCAAAGTGTAGTTATATATGAATGTATGTATATATATGTGTGTGTACACACACATACATGTATATATATGTATGTATGTATTGTATGTATGTATATATATATATATATGTGTGTGTGTGTGTGTGTGTGGTGTAAATGTATGTGGTGTGTATGTACCCAGACTCAGTCTTTTGGATAAGATCAAAGTGTAATATATATGAATTTATATGTATATTTGTGTATGTGTATGTACACACACACACACCACACACACACACACACACACACCACACACACCATACACACACACACATATATACATACATACCTGTGTATATATATACATATATATATATGTATACATACATACATTACATACATGTGTATATACATATATCGTTTGGGGATTTGGTTTGCAAGATTCTCATTGTGAATTCGTGTGTTGAAGTATATTTTTGTTTTGTCTGCGGAGAGTCATTCTCTTTTAGTTTCTTATAATTTAACACACTCACCGGTAAAATTTACACTCATTTACTTATTTTTCTAGAATTTTCGTTGCGTCTTGCAACCTTTTCAATAATTGTTGACTCTCTATATATACTATTTTTGGAGGCGCAATAGCCCAGTGGTAAGGGCAGCAGACTCACGGTCATAGGATCGTGGTTTCGAATCCCAGACTGGGCTTTGTGAGTGTTTATTGAGTGAAAAAGCCCAAAGCTCCACGAAGCTCCGGCAGGAGATGGTGGTGAACCCTGCTGTACTCTTTCACCACAACTTTCTCTTACTCTTCCTTCCTGTTTCTATTGTACCTGTATTTCAAAGGACCAGCCTTATCACACTCTGTGTCACGCTGAATCTCCCCGAGAACTACGTTAAGGGTACTCTTCCTTCCTGTTTCTATTGTACCTGTATTTCAAAGGACCAGCCTTATCACACTCTGTGTCACGCTGAATCTCCCCGAGAACTACGTTAAGGGTACTCTTCCTTCCTGTTTCTATTGTACCTGTATTTCAAAGGACCAGCCTTATCACACTCTGTGTCACGCTGAATCTCCCCGAGAACTACGTTAAGGGTATAAGTGTATGTGGAATGCTCAGCCACTTGCACGTTAATTTCACGAGCAGGATGTTCGTTCCGTTGATCGGATCAAATGGAAGCCTCGTCGTCGTAACCGACGGAGTGTCAAGACGATATAAAAATGTTGCAAGACGCAACAAAATTAGATGCTTCTCCGTGGATTGAGGGATCAAACGATGACCGACCTTAATCAGTGTTCGAATATTTATTTCTTTATTGCCCACAAGGGGCTACACACAGAGAAGACAAACAAGGACAGACAAACGGGTTAAGTCGATTACATCGACCCCAGTGCGTAACTGGTACTTAATTTATCGACCCCGAAAGGATGAAAGGCAAAGTCGACCTCGGCGGAATTTGAACTCAGAACGTAACGGCAGACGAAATACGGCTGCGCATTTCGTCCGGCGTGCTAACGTTTCTGCCAGCTCGCCGCCTTATCAGTTTTCGAATATTTTAAGATTTTCATCAGAGTCGTCTTCATCAATTTGGCCAATCTCAGAGAAAGAAGTTGCCAATCTGTTTATATACTCAGCAATTACAGTAGCTACACAAAACTGGAATAACAAATTTGCATAACGTGTTAACACTCTATTTTTAAATATCATGGCCACCCTTTTATGTAAGTCCCAGATAAGGTCGCCAATCCTTTTGTTTTCGGCAGGTAACCCTTTATTTTAACCCTTTCCTATCTTTGTCCTCATTAAATAAAAAAAAAAGATTTGCTATATGTCAGTTTTCGATGAAACTTCCTCCCGCACTTCACCAAATAACTTTTTAATGCTTAACTTGTATATTTTCAAGAATAATACCTAAACACTTCAAGAAATCTGCAGAACTAGAAACGATGCCAGTATTACTCTTTATAAACTATGTGGAGCTAAGCATAGTTCCCACTGGAGTTGCATAGCATAAGTTTTATATATGCTTTTAAATACAAAGAACAGATGTTCGGTTGAACTAATAAAGTGTGAAGTTTAGATTATATTTCAGCTTACAAGATAATTATTGTTTAGATTTTCAGAATAAATAAGATAAAATAAGACAATGGTACAATTTTGCTGAACTGCGCAAAAAAGCCAGAGAAAGTATAATTTTAAAGATTAAAAGTGCTCAGATGTTTAAATTTATTTTGTTATATTTTGATGTAAACTCGTTCGCTTTCTTCTGCTAAGCACTTAATCTAATTTGTGTAAAGAGATAAAATTCATTCACATTTCAAAAACGATAAACAAAAGTTGTGGAGGAAGAACAGCGCGACAAAAAAAAAAAAGAAGAAAGAACCCACATAAAACACCGCGATAAAAACATTTTTCATTCTTTTTCAAATAAAACTGGAAAAGATTATTAAAATAAATGAAAAATAAAAACAAACAAATTTGTTTGACAAACCAATGTTAGTGAAATTTCGGTAAGGAACTATGAAATTTTCAAAGTAAAAAATTATTTTAGTACATGTTACAACTATATCAACCTAATTTGAGGAATATGGATGGAAGCACTCCGTCGGTTACGACGGTGAGGGTTCCGGTTGATCCGAATCAACGGAACAGCCTGCTCGTGAAATTAACGTGTAAGTGGCTGAGCACTCCACAGATACGTGTACCCTTAACGTAGTTCTCGGGGATATTCAGCGTGACAAGGCCGGCCCCTTGAAATACAGGTACAACAGAAACAAGAAGAAAGAGTGAGAGAAAGTTGTGGTGAAAGAGTACAGCAGGGATCACCACCATCCCCTGCCGGAGCCTCGTGGAGCTTTAGGTGTTTTCGCTCAATAAACACTCACAACGCCCGGTCTGGGAATCGAAACCGCGATCCTATGACCGCGAGTCCGCTGCCCTAACCACTGGGCCATTGCACCTCCACTAATTTAAGGAATAACATATACAAACGCAATACAATTTTAATTTGGTGGCCAGCCTAATGCCTCTCCACCCCCGTACTAATTCGCCGAAATGCTCAAATGCTGAACTGGGAAATGTGTGTCGACTTCATCGTCAATGTTCACAGATCTGGAGTGTGTGCTGCCGATGTACGTGGGTATGTTCTTCAATTGCAAATGACTACAGCATACCACATTGTACATGGACTAGCAATAACGATTTTATAACATTCACTGGTACTTTGAAAGACTTAGTTTATTTTTAGTATTTTTCATGAAAATGTCAGTGATGGAACTGTGATTTTCCATTCAAGAATCGGATGAAATGTGGCTTGCTCCCACTTATATAATTTTTCAGCCGAACATCTCAGTATGTCACGGCACCAGTTATTACCCGATCATCTATCAATGAAGCCAGAGATTTCCCGGGTTGGAATTTTCAACGAGTCGACATTGCGGCAATCTCTGAAGGAACTCTCTTCAGAGGAACCAATGTTTCATCGATTTCCTATCGAGTTCTGTTTAATATCAAGACAGTATCATATCGAATCATCAAGAGGTATTTGTTCCTTCTCGATACATGCTCGGCTCATAAGGGCCGGTTTCCCGGTTTCCTTGGCGTATAGGTTCCCCACCTGGACGGGACGCCGGTCCGTTGCAGGTGAGCTGCAAAATGCAGGAGGAAAGAGTGAGAGAAAGTTGTGGCGAAAGAGTCAGCAAAACTTATTCATCAGACTATGTATATATATATATATATATATTATATATACAAAGAGCAATAAACCAGACTTACAGTCTACTAGCTCTTCTGTATAACTAGAACCCTCTTTTTTTCTTTTTATTTTCTTTCTTTTTCCCTTCTTTCCCTATTTCTTTCTCTTTTCTCTTTCTTCTTTTTCTTCTTCTTATTCCTGTTTTCTCCTTTCTCTTCTCTTTTAGTCCCCCTTTCCCCCTTTTTGCTCCCTCCTCCATTATTTTCTCTCTTTTCTTCTATTCCCTTCTCTATCTTGGCCGATCTAGTAAGCCTTCAGCCTTTAAGAGTTAAATAGCTACAGCCTCTTGTGAATAGCAGTAATGTGATTAATATGGCAAACACCTAATCATATAACAAGGATTGATACCTACCTCATTGTGTTCAACCATTGTAAAATTTATCGCCTGTGAATATGAAATTCATCTCCATTTCTCTGGAATTTATACATCTACACATTGGAATCTGTGCATATATACAAAGGATTAATTCACCCTCTCTGTAATGCTAATAAGCAGGAATTGAGACCCACTCGTTGTAATTAACAATGGATAAATTTGTCTTCTGTGAGTATATAATCCCTCATCATATCTATGGAAATTCATATGGATTAGGTCACCTTCTCTGTGATGCTATCAAAACTTTTTTAAAATTCTGTGATAAGACTGTACAATCATCTTTAAAGAACTTTAATGAACTTTAGAAATCTGTTTAATTATCTACATTACTTCATGAGTATAGCCTCAAACACTAGGATGTCTAGAGAACTTACATGTATTTTAGCTGATGTGTACGGGACTCGTTTATATGCTGTAATCTTTGCAACTTTTAATAAAACCTGTCCTTGTATGAAACGATCGTACTAAAAACCTATCCATTCTTGTTGCTTCTTTCTCGTATATATATATATATATATATATATTCATTTAGAGATAGTTGGCCCCTTCATCTCACCATGAAAAAAGAATTTTAATTTAAATACTACTTTATAATTTGGCTACACGTGTTTCATGAGGTACATTTCCCGGTTCCTAAACCACTCAGTATTTTGCTGGAACCGTTCTTAAAGTATAACCCCAATCATCAGGCCCCTATATCACTTTCTCATAGTTCGATACTATAAACTATA
>NW_021835793.1:12500-25000 GCF_006345805.1 Octopus sinensis
GATAGATAGATAGATAGATAGACGGACAAACAGATAGATAGATAGATAGATAGATAGATAGATAGATAGATAGATAGATAGATAGATAGACGGACAAACAGATAGATAGATAGATAGATAGATAGATAGATGATAGATAGATAGATAGAATAGAGATAGACGGACAAACAGATAGATAGATATATAGATAGATAGATAGATAGATAGATAGATAGATAGACGGACAAACAGATAGATAGATAGATAGATAGATAGATAGATAGATAGATAGATAGATAGATAGATAGATAGATAGATATACATGTTATTATGCATTAGATTTAGAATGTGTTCCGATAATAACGATTGAATCTACCATTCGCAGCCACAGATTCGACAACATGGGTTCCATCTGATTTCTTCTATTTTATCAAATATGGCATTAAATACATTAATGCAGAAGAATACATACATACATACTTACAAATATGCATAATACTCATACACACAGACACACACACACATATACATACATTACTATATATATATATATATATATACATATATATATATATATATATATATATATATATATATATATATATATATATATGGATATATGTACATATTTGTGTGTGTGTATATAAATATATATATATATATATGTAGTATGTATGTGTGTGTGTGTCTATACATTATATATATACACACACACATATATATGCATTTATAAACTTATACAAATGGTGGTGCCCCAGCATGGCCACAGCTCAAGAGCTGAAATTGGAAAACATAACATAAACTTAAACAAATATTTACATATATGAATACATATATATAAATATATGCATATATATATATATATATATATATATATATATATATCTATATTATATATATATATATATATATATTATTATTATATAGAAGGAGCTTCTACAGGACTAGAACTGTTTCATTCAAGAGAAATCTTCAGGAAGCTGAATATATATATATATATATATATATATATATATATATATATATATATATATATATATGTGCATACATACACACACGCGCACACACTTATATATTACTTATATATATGCATACATTTTATATATATACATATACATACATACATACATACATACATATACATATATATATGTGCACACACACACGTACATACCCCCCCCCCACACACAAACACACATATCTGCACAAGACGTGCATGCGCCCATATACATACGCGTATATACACAAATTACATGAGTGGGTGTTTTTTGCCCGTTTACAATAATATACACGCCATAAAACGTAACAAGATCTTGAAAACTTCGCAAACCTTACCAACAATATTTTATTACAAACTCTCATTTTTAGGGGTTGTTTTGTCTCTAAAATTTTATATATCCTGCTTTTCTATATTTATTTGTGTTCGTATTTTGTGTATGTGTCTATTATGTACGCATGTTATCTTTCATTTGATTATTTAAGTTCTTCCTTTAAAGAGAGCGCTGGTTTCCTGCACAAACTAATAATAATAATAATAATAATAATAATAATAATAATAATAATAATAATAATAATATAATAAAATAATTAATAATAATAATAATAATAATAATAATAATAAAAATAATAATAATAATAATAATAATAATAATAATAATAATAATAATAATAATAATAATAATAATAATAATCGTGGCACTCCGTCTGTAGCGACGACGAGGGTTCCAGTTGATCCGATCAACGGAACAGCCGGCTCGTGAAATTAACGCGCAAGTGGCTGAGCACTCCACAGACACGTGTACCCTTAACGTAGTTCTAGGGGAGATTCAGCGTGACACAGAGTGTGACAAGGCTGGCCCTTTGTGAATACAGGTACAACAGAAACAGGAAGAAAGAGTGAGAGAAAGTTGTGGTAAAGGAGTACAGCAGGGCTCGCCACTAACTCCTGCTGGAGCTTCGTGGAGCTTTGGGTGTTTTCGCTCAATAGATACTCACAACGCCCGATCTGGGAATCGAAACCGCGATCCTATGACTGCAAGTCCGCTGCTCTAACCACTGGGCCATTACGCCTCCACAATAATAATGATAATAATAATAATAATAATAATAATAATAATAATAATAATAATAATGATAATAATAATAATAATAATACTGGTTTTCAATTTTTAATACAAAGCCAGTAATTTTGTGGGTAGGGTAGGTTGATTAAATCGCTCCCCAGTGCTCAACTGGTACTTAATCGACATTGAAAGGATGAAAGGGAAAGTTGACCTCGACGTAATTTGAACTCAGAACATGATGAGAGGCGAAATGCCGCTAGCCATTTTGCCCGGCATGCTAATGATTCTGTCAGCTCGTTGCCTCAATAATAGTAATTATTATACTTTCTACTAAAGGCACAAGGCCTGAAATTTAAGGGGAGGGGACTAGTCGATACATGTGGACCCAGTGCGTAAATGGTTCTTATTTAATCGACCCCGAAAGGATGAAAGGCAAAGTCAATCTCGGCGGAATTTGAACTCCGAACGTAACAGCAGACGAAATACCTATTTCTGTACTACCCACAAGGGGCTAAACACAGAGGGGACAAACAAGGACAGACAAACGGATTAAGTCGATTACATCGACCCCCGTGCGTAACTGGTACTTATTTAATCGACCCCGAAAGGATGAAAGGCAAAGTCGACCTCGGCGGAATTTGAACTCAGAATGTAACGGTAGACGAAATACCGCTAAGCATTTCGCTCGGTGTGCTAACATTTCTGCCAGCTCGCCACCTTATTATAAGAATAATTTTATTTCCACGATGAATTATCCTTCGACTCCTCTTTCCCTTAATTTTTCAAATTATTTTAGAAATCTAAGAATTTCACGAAACAAGATGATATACATTTAATATGTTTCGTGCACATAACAGCGTGAATAACAAGTATTGAAATAAATTGGAAGTTAGAAAGCCTAACTGTGAGAGAAATAAAAATGTAAACAGATTCTTTCTAGGCCTTTGATGTGTAAATAGTTTCAAATGAAATAAAAACTTTTTTGTTGTAGCTCGGGAAGGTTATTATGCCAATAATAAACACACGCAGTGGTTCTATTTCACTTCTTTATTTGTTATTTGCCAACTTATTAACTATCTAATCAATTAGTCAATTAATTCTTTGATTAATTGCTCGGTCGATAAATCAATCAGCTTGGTTTGTCAAAGTAATTTTGTCACCATTCATTATTTCCTCAATGACTTAGAAACAGTGCATAGGTTTATTATTGACGCAATTTCCCCAACTACACAAGATACCTCAAAACACGCTTCACTTAGCGACTTCAAGCCTGGAATCTTGCAAGCCAAATGCAAAAATGTAATATAATTATTTTCACTTTTAGTTAATCCTGTGTTCGAACTTAATACGTTTGAATCGGATCTTTGCTAGTTAATGTATAAATTATGAAATATGCTATTGATAGTGAACGCCTTAGACACCGGTCAGCCACAGAACGATTCTGGGTAATTTATGGTTATATTTCAGTCTGGGTAACGCTGGGTATTCTGTTAGCCTTGTATATTTATCCCAAGGCAATTTTTCCAACGGATGACATTGTATATTGTTTTAGCAACAACATCGTAACGCATTGGGATGTTGCAACTTGACGACATTTTGAGGCAGCTGCTGATCACGTGTGTAATATCTTTCACATATATGTGACATAACTGACATTTTCAGTCGTATCTTGGGGGTTTAAGAGCTTTCCTGTCTCGTTCGTTTTCTTGGGTATTTTTGTTGCTGTATCCTGGGCTTGGGTTGTTGAAGCAAAACGTTTAACATTAGACTCTGATGTGATGTAACGATTACGACTCCAGGAGATGTTACACTTCCTGTTGTGAATGTTTTAAGCCTCATCCTCAGATTTACGGGAAACATATACAAACATTTATTTTTCTTCTAGAAGAATGTTTCTCTTCCGTGTCTCTGTTGAAATACTCTGCCCTAGTAATTCTGGGGTTACTTGGGATGTAAACGGGACGAAAGTATTTCTTGGGACTTTCACTACCGACCCGTAGAATTCTATACTCTTCTCTTGATACAGTTTAGTGACACTAAAAAAAACTGTCTGCGCCAGAAAAGATTCTTTTACTTGTTTCAGTAATTTTCACTGAGGCCATGCTGGAGCACCCCCTTTAATCAAACAAATCGACCCGAGGACTAATTCTTTGTAAGCCTAGTACTTATTCTATCGGACACTTTTGCCGAACCGCTAAGTTACGGAGACGTAAAAACCACCAGCGTCGGTTGTCAAGCGATGTTGGGGCGGGGGATAAACACAACACAGAAATACATACACATACATATATGTATATATGTATGTCTGTGTGTGTGCGCGCGCGCATATATATATAATGTATATATATAATTATATATATATATATATAATAATATATATATATAATATATATATATATAGCGGTTGGGCAAAAAGCCCGATAGAATAAGTACTAGGCTTACAGAATAAGTCGTGAGGTCGATTTGCTCAACTAAAAGGTGGTGCTCCCGTGGCCGCAGTCAAATGACTGAAACAAGTAAAAGAGTAAAAAGAGCAAATAAGTAGACGTTTCTATAAAACTAGTTTTTCAACATCGAATGGCTTTGTGGGTCCACCAGAATAAAATAATACTCAAAGGGGTCCATAGATTAAAAAAAAAAAGGTCCAGAACCCCTAGATTAAACTATTTCAAGTCGGTGCTCCAGTATGGCTGCAGACTAATAACTGAAACAAGCAAAACATGAAAGATATATATTAGTTTGTCAGCTAAATTTGTTGGGTTTTTTTTTCTAGGTTATTTTATTCTGATTTTTTTTCTGATGTTATTTGAATTAATACGAATATATTTTTTATTGTAGTGTTTTTTTGGGGGTTTTTTTTTTAATTTTATTCTTCGTCTACAACTTTTATTTATCGTTTTTGAAATTCGAATAAATTTTTACCTCTTTGGAGTGCGTAATAGCAAAAAAATTAAAAATACAAGGAACAAAAACCGAACGAATTTATCTGACAGCTCAACACCCACCCTTGCAGCACCACCCTCCTGAAACACACATGCATGGATACATACATACATACATACATACATACACATAATATACACTGTGCATATACGTGTACACACAAAGCGTGGGTGGTGGCTGCTACCCGTTTACTGTTATATACACGTCATAAAATGTAACAAGATCTTCGAAGCTTCCGAAACGTCACCAACAATATTTTATTACAAACATTCATTTTCTTTGCGTTTGTTTGTTTAAAATTTTTATATTCTGAATTTATTTACGAGTTCGCATTTAAGTGTGTATATGTACGTAGTAACTGATTATGCCTGTACGTATGTAGAAACGCATATATGTAAGTATATGTATGTAAGAATACACGTGCATATATACATATACATATATATATCTATATATATATATATATATATATATATATATATATTATGCATATGCATACGTACATACATATACTTACATACATGCGTTCCTATATATATAATATATATGCAAATATATATGTGTGTGTGTGTATGTATATATATATATGTATTTATATATGTATGTATATACATGCATGTATTTTAAATATGTATGTATATGCATGTGTATATATATATATATATATCTGTCTATCTATCTATATATGTAATGTAAATGCATGTATGGATATGTATATATATATATATATATAATTATATAATATATATATATATATATATATATATATATTATTTATATATGTATATATGTATGTATTAATATATATGTATATATATGCATCTATATATGTACACACACACGTACCACACACACACACAAACACACACCCACACACACATATATATATATATATATATATATATTATACACAGACATATAAATGAATTTATGTAAGAGCAGCTTATCAACCCAGAAAAAAGGCTCTTTTTAGTGGAATTTAAACCATATTAACTATTTAGACAAGTATGTTGTATTTCTTTCTCGCATTATTTTCGTTTTATTTTATTCTATTTTTCAGCATTTGTCTCCTTCATATAAAGAAAAGACTGCTTTTCTGACAGAGACAGAAATTGCCAGCAACGAAATTTAGACGATTTATTTGACAAAAACGACGAAGATTTACAAGCTGAACTTTATAAAAACCTGACATGTTTTTACCGTTCGACCAACATTGTATTTGCAAAATGAGAGTTAGATAGTCACATTAGTAGGGAAACTCCCTGTTTTCCATGAGTACCAACTTGAATTTGACTAACATTACCAAATGTACCAATAACACTGGTCAACAAAATGAAACTGATTGACTTTTCTGGGTTAATTTTTGATCCTGATTACGAATCTGAAGTTCGATTTCCTCTATCAGGTCACATTTGCCTGTTAATGATACCCGCTGTTTCTTTCCTTTATTAAAAACGGGATTTATATAAGTTCATTCCCACTGCGTGGCACCTTGGACATGTGTCTTCTACTATAGCCTCGGGCCGACCAAGACCTTGTGAGTGGGTTTAGTAGACGGAAACTGAAAGAAAGCCGTCGTATATATGTATTATATATATATATATATATATATATATATATATATGTGTGTGTTGTGTGTGGTGTGTGTGTGTGTGTGTGTGTGTATGTGTGCATATATATATATTTGCGTGTTTGTGTTTGTTCCCCAACATCGCTTGACAACCGATGCTGGTGTGTTTGCATCTCTATAACTTAGCGGTTCGGCATAAGTGACAGATAGAATAAGTACTAGACCGCTTTTAAACCCAGAAAATGTTCTTCTTCCCCCTCTTCACGTAAAGTATATCTATATAAAGTATATTGAATACAAGATACGATAATTTCATGGCTTTTTTTGTACAAAATTAAAATTATTGTGTACAAATATGTTAGAATACACTCAAGTGCATAACAACTTAAAACTTTTGAGATTTGGACTTTCTGTTGTGTTTTGTCTCAGGTTCATCCCTGTGTAGTCAGCTAACATTCCTGCATTCCAAAATCCTTGATATCGTTGTTCCATCGATGCAATATCATGAGGAAAGCATTCCCCTTGCTCATCAGACACTGCTCCAAGGTTCTCTGCAAAAAAGTCCAGATGTGAATCAAGGAAATGAACTTTTAGTGACATCCTACAGTCCATTGCCGCGTAGTAGTCTAGAAGACATTTCACTCCATTTCTAAATTTTAGAGATCCCTTGTTGCCTGGGAAATTTTCACAGAGCCATTTGAAGGGTTCCCAGGCTTTAAGCTCAATCTCATTCAGTGCTGTGAGGAAGTGATTGTCCTTCAGGAGTTCTTTTATCTGCGGACCTATGAATACGCCCTCCTTCAGTTTTACCTCGGGGATTTTGGGAAATTTGGCCTTCACATATTCAAAACCTTTTGAGCTTTTCCTGGCAAGTTTCTTCACGAATTGTTTCATGAGGCCAAGCTTTATGTGAAGAGGGGGAAGAAGAACATTTTCTGGGTTTAAAAGCGGCCTAGTACTTATTCCATCTGTCACTTATGCCGAACCGCTAAGTTACAGGGACGCAAACACACCAGCATCGGTTGTCAAGCGATGTTGGGGAACAAACACACAAATACACACACACACATACACACACAAACACACACACACACACACACACACATATATATATATATATATATATATATATACATATATACGACGGGTTTCTTTCAGTTTCCGTCTACTAAACCCACTCACAACGTTTTGGTCGGCCCAAGGCTATAGTAGAAGACCCTTGTCCAAGGTGCCACGCTGTGGGAATGAACTTATATAAATCCCGTTTTTAATGAGGGAAAGAAACTAGATCTGGAACCATGTGGTTGGTAAGCAAGCTACTTGTCACACAGCCACTCCTGTGCCTATGTTACTATATATATATATATTGAAGTATGTCTTTCATATTATCTTTTCGTGAGATGATCAATCGATGTCATATCAGTTTATTTTATCTTGTTGCTGCTGTTGATGATGCACATGAAACTAGGATTGAATGTAGGTTGATAATGTGCTGATCGGAGAGAGACTCATCGACACACGCAACTTAGAGTAGCATGAAAAAAAAGATCTTGTTTCATCGTGTAATGGTAAAAGTAACCCCTAAATGCGTTTTAGAGCTCACAAACCCGGTTGTCCAGTCTCGGTGGCGTTTAGGTAACCGAGATCATAACGTTCCCCTTGTGTAGGGCGCTAGTCCGTGACAGTTTAACTCATTCACAGTTGAGTGGACTAGGGTAACGCGAAATGAAATATTTTGCCCAAGAACTCAACACACCGCCCGGTCCGGGAATCCGAACCACAATCTTGTGATCGTTAAAGCAACACCCTAACCACTAGGGTACAGGCCTTCACTGAATCATCATGAAGGAATTTGTGCACGTGGACGTATCACTCTAGGGAAAAAGACCCTACTATCTTAATGTATTCAGCTGCACCCAAATATGGACATCACATACTCCAATAAAAAGAAAGAAAAACACAGCCAATTTTATACATATAAATGAGTCACTGGATTATTGCACCCACTCGGTCCGAAGTTAGCAATTTTTGAGGATGTGTCATGAAAAGCTTATATAAAATGTTTGAAACCGAAATAACAGAGGTAGGGCTCCACGTTCAGTGGTGTTTCATCTGTAATCTTTGCAAAACCCATTTTCTGAAATCCCGTTTTTAATAAGGGAAAGAAACTAGAATGTCTCGTTAAATCGAGAATAGTAAATTTGCCAGTGGAGTTTTTGGACGACATCTTGTACTTTGCTTGACAAGCTGTCGTCCACAGAAATATCATAGGACTGTTCGATCGCTGCTGATCTGGGGTCCGTACGACAAATTCTTGTGTCAACAGTAATGCCCTCGATTCCTCTAAAACCACCGTATCACCACAAACACCGCAACCACCGCCACTACCGCCACCACCGCCATCAGCATTATCACCCCCAACACTACGTCCACTTCCATCATCACCGCGACCACTATTACCACTTACACTACGTCCACCGCCAACATCGCTACCATCACAAGTGCCACTATCACCACCACCACCACCACAACAACAACAACAACAATAACAACATCAATAACAACTGTAAATTAATGAGATCATGCCGGTCTGTTTGAAACAACAGCCAAATCTTCCTAAATCCTTATCTGTCATCTTGTTGACCTACAACAATATATAATAACAGTGTGTAACAATTTAACTCACGTTTTAAAGAAATCAACACCAACACTCAAAAATTGCGAGGCGACTTTCTCACACTCTCTGCGCATGTCTATTTATATTGTGATACAGTCCATTAGGATCCAACCAAATAGGGGTGTTTTACTTCCACACAACAAAACCACAGTCTTACGATTGTGAGTCCAACACTCTAACCACTAAGCCACGCACCTCCACATTACAGGTTTATACCTGTAATTATTGAGGACCTGGGATATGTAACACAATGTCTAAGTAACATTCTAGAGAAATTAGGCTTCTCCAAACTAGAAAGGAGAAAGCTAATTCGAAGACAACAACAACAACAGCAACAACATGGAGAAGGTTTGTTTCATTTCGTCAATGCATTGACCTTTCATTGAGAATTCCCAGTGAACTAAGGCAATATCCCTTATTTTTCGAGTACCATCTGGAATATTCGAACGGTTTCAAGCATTACTGTTTTCTGCAAGTGCTCCGTCCTTATTGCAACTCCTATTTATTCCATGTACTTCTCATGATTTTTACTCACTGGAACCATAAAAAACTGCAAAATTTTCCAGAAGTTCATCATTTAAATATATATGAGCATGTCTAGATATGTAACTTTATGCATGAGAATACATAGATAGAACATACAAATCTGTTCATACACATACATACATACAAACATACATACATACATACATACATACATACATACATACATACATACATACATACATACATACATACATGCATACATACATACACACATGCATACATGCATACATACATACATACATACATACATACATACATACATACAACATATATACATATATGCATACTCACATGCATACATACATACATACATACATACATACATACATACATACATACATACATACATACATACATACATACATGTATCATACATACCAAAATATCCTGTTGTTGATGTTGCAATTCCAATGAAGGGGCCTTCGATCTAGGTTAGAAACCGGTTCTTTCTCTATTGGCAAGAAATCTTGAAACAAAACTAAATAACGACATACATATATGTGTGTGTGTTTGTGTATCTCTGCATATACAAACACATTCATATACACTCTCTCTCTCTCACGCACACACACACATGCACATACACGCGTACATACAAACACACATACATATAGGTTTCACTTCCAGAAATTTTGGAGGTGGGGGCAATTAGTCGATTTAATTGACCCTAGTATTTCAATAGTACTTTGTTTTAAGCGACCCCATAATTTATTGGTCGTTTTTTTTCCTTTCCAGTCTTTGATTTTTCTCTATCTGTGTTAATGTGCACGCACGTGTATATCTATGTGTGTGTGTGTGTGTGTGTGTGAAAATGTGTGGTGTGTGTGTGTGCTAATGTGTTTGTATGTTATTATTTTTTTTGTCTCCTCAATGAAAACCCAGAAGCAACTTCATAAATGTCTCCTCTGACATAACAAATCGATGCTAATTTCGCCGACCGTTGCAGCTCCGAGACTTTCAATGGAGTAACATTTAAAAGAGCAACAACAACAACAACAACAACAACAACAACAACAACAACAACAACAACAACAACAACAACATGAAGAAGCTTTGTTTCATTTCGTCAATGCATTGACCTTTCATTGAGAATTCCCAGGACTTGGTTTTGTTTCTAAATCCTCATCCCCTACCCACTTCTCTCTTCACCCTTCCTCATCGCTTTCATAAACACCACCGACATTATCCTCATTATATACCACTACTTACTTTGTTAGATAATTCCTATTATTATTATTATTATTGTTATTATTGTTATTATTATTATTATTATTATTATTATTATTATTATTATTATTATTATTATTATTATTATTATTATTATTATTATTATCATCATCATTATTATTATTATTATTATTATTATTATTATTATTATTATTATTATTATTATTATTATTCAGTAGTCTTATTTTTATAGCGTGCTTTCACTTCACGACCGAGCGCAGCTCTGTGTGCCTTGGGTATGTGCTACGGTTTGCTGTGATGCTCTTATGGTTACTGTATTGAAAGTGTTCTGCGTAGGATGTGTGCATGTTATATGTGTTTGTAAGTCCTGCTGTTTTTGTTGTCTGAATATTTTTTTATCATACCTAATGCGCCTACTATGATAGGAATTGTTTCTGTTTTTAGATTCCACCTCCATTTCTTTTAGAGAAACGTTATTATTATTATTATCATTACTTTATTTTTTTTCCTTCTTTCAAATTTGCTTCCATTTCTTGCCGAGTGTCTTCCCGACTCCTAGGGCAAAGAAACTCATAGTATACATTGGTAGGCCATTAAACCAAACTCAGTAGTTCGTTCATTTAAAAAAATTTTTTTTAAGTTAAATTAAAATACATGAGCAGCAACAGTTCTCACATCGACAATGCTCTTCTCAATACGTGTGATGTACCAGTTAAGACAATCTTTTGCACTTCTTGCAGGGATGGTAAGCCAGGGATCATTCTCATATATTTTCGGTTCCCTTCTTGATCATTCCTAGCGCTCCTACGATCACTGTATTGTAACCGCCTTGAGATGCCACATTTTCTCAATTTCAATGAGTAGGTCTTTATATTTTCTGAGCTTGTCAAACTCTTTCGCTGAGATATTATGATCACAGGGGATGGCTCATGTCGATCAATAAGCAAACTTTATTATTTTGGTCTTTCACAACAATATCTGGTTTATTGGCCTTGATGGTTCGGTCTGTATGTACTGGAAAGTCCCACAGAATGGTTACATTTTCTCCTTCAGTTACAGCCTCAGGGTGGTGATTATACCACTTGTCGGCAGTTTTGATATTGTAATGCCGACTTATTAGCCAGTGGAGATATTGGCCAACTCTGTCATGTCTTAATTTATACTCCACTGGTGCTAAGACTTTACATCCAGAGATTAGGTGGTCCACTGTTTCAATCATGTCGTTGCAGAATCGGCATTTTGGGTCTGCTCCATTTTTCATCACATTGGCCTGGTAGTTCCGGGTTAATAGGCTTTGATCTTGAGCAGCCAGGATGAAACCTTCGCTCTCTGCTTTTAGCCATGAGCTCCGTAGCCACTGATGGGTTTGCTTCTGGTCAACATCAGCTTATATGCTGCGGGTCACATATTTGCCGTGCAGAGGTTTCTCCTCCCACCTATCAGCCAATTGTTCGTGCGCTTTTTTACTTGCCATCATTTTCACCTTCTTTGCAACAATAGTTGCCGTACTTCCCTCGGGTTGTTCAGTTTGGGT
>NW_021835793.1:35000-43649 GCF_006345805.1 Octopus sinensis
CTATCATATATATATATATATATATATATATATATATATATAATATTGTGTGTGTGTGTGTGTGTGTGTGTATATATATATATATATAATATATATATATATATATATATATGTATGTATATATATAGTAGCAATTCGATATCCTAATACAAGAGATAGAACCTGATAAAACCTATTTATATTTATATTGAATGATATTCAAATTCAACATTCGAAAATCATATTTTCTATAAGAAAGCGGTTTCAAATACCAAGGTAGACAAAAAATATATCACACCTTTTTTGTTTCACATTGAAATTTGTTTATGCATCTAAAATCTTTAGGTTTAATCTCTCATATATCGGACTGTTACTTTTTACTATCCTTGAGCATATTCCCCTTGTTATAAACATTGATAGTTCGATTCAAATAAAATTAAATAGAAAACAAGAAGATTTTTAATTTCTTAAATCACACACAAAAAAGCATATATATTTTTAAAAAAGCACATTGTAAAAAGTGTCACACACCAGAGAAACTTGGATTCATTTCGCAGGTGTGGTTGCGTGGTAAGAAGCTGGCTTCCCAACTGCATGGTTCCGGGTTCAGTCCTTCTGTGAGGCATCTTGGGTAAGTGTTTTTTTACTCTAGCCTTGGGCTGACCAAAGGCCTTGTGAGTCGATTTGGTAGGCAGAAACTGAAAGAAACCTGTCGCTTGTATATATATATATATATATATATATGTGTGTGTGTGTGTGTGTGTGTCCTTCTGTATGTGTTTGTACCCCACCACCGCCTGACAACCGGTGTTGGTGTGTTTACGTCCCGTAACTTAGCAGTACAAGGCTTCAAAAACATAAGCCCTGGGGTTGATTTGTTCGACTGAAGTCCTTCAAAGTAGTGCCCCAGCATGGCTGCAATTAAATAACAGAAACAAATAACAAAAAGATTTTAAAAAGTATATAATAATTACATAAAAAAAAAGCGCTTGAAGAATTTACTCTAAGCCATTTAGAGGCAAGGGGTTAAACCAAGCATACCGACCTCGCTAGCAGAGTGAAAAAACTAACTTTATTTTAAAATTGATCTCGGTCGGATTTGAACTCAGAACGTAAAGAGCCGGAAGAAATTCCATTAAGCCACACGATTCGCTACAGTCTACACCTGTAGTGCCATATAAACAAGGCAGTAATAAGCCGATGAATATTATCGAAAGGGGATTGTAAGTAGGCGGGGTGGACTGTTTCATACCGGATCATCAACTTTAAACGACGTCCTGCCGGCAGCGGGCCGAAACCAATAATTTCTACAAACCAGGAAATATTTGTTAGAATCCTTAAGAAATAATTTAATCTTTTGGCCTATTTTCGATTCTTAGCTCAGCTCTTTCTAAGGCTTCTTCCTGGCTCCACTTGGAGGTATATGTGTGGGGGTCACATTAATAAAGATGTATAAATGAGGTATTTTATACAAGCAAATAGCTCTTTGCACCCCCCTCTCTCTCTCTCCATATATATATATATACACACACACATATATATATATATTCATATATATGTATGTATATATATATATATATATATATATATATGCACGATATGTATGTATATACATATACATACATCCATACATATGTGTGTATGTGTATGTATATATGTATGTATGCATATATATATATATATATATATATATATATATATAATATATATTGTATATCTACCTATCTACCTATCTATCTCTCTCTATATATTGGAATGAGTAGCTGTGTGATAAGTAGCTTGCTTCCCAACCACATTGTTCCAGGTTCAGTTCCACTGCGTGGCACATGGGCAAGTGTCTTCTGCTATAGCCTCGGGCCGACCAAAGCCTGTGTGAGTGGATTTGGTAGACGAGACTGAATGAAGACCGTCGTATATATTATATATATATATATATATATATATATATATATATATATATATATATATATATATATATATGTATGTATTTATATGTATGTATGTATATATGTTATATATATATATATATATATATATATATATATATATATGTATATATATATATATGTAATATATATATGTGTATCTATGTGTGTGTTTTTTGCGCCTGTGTTTGTCTACCCATCACTACTTGACAACCGTTGTTGGTTATTTACGTCCCCGTAACTTAGCGGTTCAGCAAACGTGACCGATAGAATAGGTATCGGGCTTAAAAAAATAGTAGTGGGGTCGATTCATTCAGCTAAAGTTCTTCAAGATTGGTGCCCCAGCATGGCCGCAGTCTAATGACTGAAACAAATAAAAGAATATATATCTTTTTATACTTACCTTTTATCTTTTTCCTATCCTGTCACATAGAATACGGAGCTAAACGCCAGCACCAGCCTTTATAACGTGATATCAGATTCAAATTTCGGCACCAGGCCAGCAGGTTTGAGGGAGGGGATACATCCATTAAATTGACGCCAGTGTTCAGCTGGTAGTTATATCGATCGCAAAAGTATTGACTTCAACTCCGGCTGAATTTGAACTCAGGATGTAAAGTTTTTTGCCCGGTGTGCTAACGAATCTGCCGGCTCGCCATCCTCTAGTGTAACGATATTTTATTTATTTATCCGAGGTCGACTTTGCCTTTCATCCTTTCGGGGTCGATTAAACTTACGCACTGGGGTCGATATAATCGACTTAATCCGTTTGTCCGTCTTTGTTTGTCCTCTCTGTGTTTAGCCCCTTTTGGGTAGTAAAGAAATAGATATTTTATTTATTTATGCGCCCTTTTCAAGCCTAGCCAGGCTCATGGGCCCGGTTTCTATGGCATATGTGTTCCCCCCAGCTGGACGGGGCGCCAGTCCATCGCAGCGTTACTCAAGAAACAGTAAGAGAAAATTGGGGCGAAATAATACAACAGGGGTCGCCACCACCCCCTGTCGGAGCCTCGTGGAGCTTTTAGGTGTTTTCGCTCAATAAACACACACAACACTCGGTCTGGGAATCGAAACCGCCGTCCTCCGACCGCGAGTCTACTGCCCTAACCACTGGGCCATTGCGACTCCACTGTGTAACGATAGTAACAACACGTTAACCGCCGTGTGTACCATCGGTGGTTCTTCACAAATAGCAAACACCTCCAGTGGTACATTTTCATAATTTGAAAAAAAAAAAAATTATTCTGAATCTTTGACATAGTTTCGAGAATATTTAAATAACACGAGTTTAATTAAAGTTTAATTATGAAATATTGCGAAAATACAAAAAAAAAAGAAAAAGAAAAATTACATTTCCATGTAATTAAACATTATGCAATGTGACCTGACCTGAAATACACGGCGTCACCGGTAAATACTAGTAACAGACTGTGGCGATTAACGCGTTAATTTGCTTCTAAAAGATCGAAGTTGTGGAGGCGCAATGGCCCAGTGGTTAGGGCAGCGGACTCGCGGTCATAGGATCGCGGTTTCGATTCCCAGACCGGGCGTTGTGAGTGTTTATTGAGCGAAAACACCTAAAGCTCCACGAGGCTCCGGCAGGGGGTGGTGGTGATCCCTGCTGTACTCTTTCACCAAACTTTCTCTCACTTTACTTCCTGTTTCTATTGTACCTGTATTTCAAAGGGCTGGCCTTGTCACTCTCTGTGTCACGCTGAATATCCCCGAGAACTACGTTAAGGGTACACGTGTCTGTGGAGTGCTCAGCCACTTACACGTTAATTTCACGAGCAGGCTGTTCCGTTGATTCGGATCAACCGGAACCCTCATCGTCGTAACCGACGCAGTGCTTCCATTCCCAAAAGATCGAAGTCTACTAACGGCAGAAACATTAGAGCGCCAGATTAATATTTCCTGCGGTACTTGGTTACAGTTTTTTAAACGCTGAGTTCAAAATACACCGAGTTGAGCTATTCCTATAACCTTTACTAAATCGATAGAATATAGCACCAGTTAGTTCTTGGATCAATACGTCTGCGTAAAATGTGATACATTGTGCAGATGTCAGAATCTGTATTGTAACATATAAGGTGTACCCCGTTTTATAGAGAGAACATTCGATTATATGGTATGTGGCACCAAGGCGGTGAGCTGGCAGAAACGTTAGCACGCCGGGCGAAATGTTTAGCAGTATTTCGTCTGCCGTTACGTTCTGAGTTCAAATTCCGCCGAGGTCCACTTTGCCTTTCATCCTTTCGGGGTCGATAAATAAAGTACCAGTTACGCACTGGGGTCGATCTAATCGACTCAATCCGTGTGTCTGTCCTTGTTCGTCCCCTCTGTGTTTGGCCCCTTCTGGGTAGTAAAGAAATAGGTATTCCAATATATGATTAGCAGTTATTTCATCGACATGAGAGATTGAAAAGCAAATTAGCTTTGGAGGGAGTTGAATATGGGAGCTTCTACGTGATCTCTCAATAAGGTAGAAATAATAACTACTCCCCTGTCTTATAAAGAGAAACTGTTTTTTTTTTTTTTTATTAAATAATGTGGCCCTAAATACCTTAAAAGCAAAATGGTCACGGTCGGAACGCATCTGATCATAATTTTGCTCGATTACGGTTGACTTGAGGCTAAAGAAGAACGAATAACCAAATACTGTAAGGGTATACTGCAAAGCAACGAATTGGCAGATTAGGTCTGTCTTTACATATTAGACATATTTTATGAACAAAAACAAACAAAAACGTACGCAAATATGCCGTCAAACACTGTAAATATATCTTCATTTAAACATGGCTAACAGTAGAGCGTCACGTGGTATTCAAATCGTTGAAAGCAGACGACACCTGATAAAGATTACATATACTCTGTTACACATTGATGCATCTGTTGCTCCACCGCCGTCCTCTTCGTGCCTTGAAAGACAATACCGCTACGTAGCTGCGGCCCTTGATATTCTGAGCTCAATTCTCACCAAGATTAAAATCTGATGTTCAATATTCTGCTGCCGATAAAATAAAACACAAGAGGCGATTTCTATTCCTAAAATACTGTTCTAATCCTAAATGTAAATGCAATTATAAGACTAAATAGTGAACATAACTTAAAACATTTGTCTAAACTAAATGCTAATTATTTGTAGGTTTCAGGGGTGGTTTTTACGTAGGCGTTTTATGAGCGGTTTATTTTAAACAGTGAAAGGGCTGTGTTGGGCTTTTGTGCAGGGTCTGGGGTGTATTGTAAAAGGTAGGGGAGGAATGAAGTTTGACAAGTATTGGTAAATTAATGATTTGGATTCTGCACGGGAGCACAAATAGAACATTGGTGGAGAGAGGATGGAGAGTTGGAGAGAGGCGGGAGATGGTGTTGTTGTTGATGTTGTTGTTGTTGTTGTTGTTGGTAGTGGTGGTGGTGGTGGTGGAGTTTTGAAATAGGGAGTAAAAAGTATTGAGGGAAAAAAGGCAACATCGGTTTAGTGGGGCGGAAAGCCGATAATAAAAAAAAATTGAGGGTAATAAAGAAAACGTAAATGGAGGTGTTCCTGCAAGCAATTAATGTGTGTGTGTGCGTGTGTGTGTGTGTGTGTGTGTGTGTGTGTGTGTGTGCTTGCATGTACGTGCATGTGTGTGCGTGTGTGTGTTTGTGTGTGCGTGCATGTGTGTATGTGTGTGTGTGTGTTTGTGTGCGTGCATGTGTGTATGTGTATATAGATAGATAGATATATAAACATACATACATGTGTAAGATAAATATATATGTATAGTATGTATATATGTATCTGTATTTATTGTATGTGTATATATTTATGTGTGAGTGAGTGCGTACGTGTGTGTGTGTATGTATGTGTGAATGTATATGGATGTGCTATTATGCATCTTAATGCAAGAACCAGTATATATATATATATATATTATATATATATATAATAATATATATATACATACATACATACATACATACAAACATACATACAAACATACACACACAAGCAAACACACACATACACAAACGATATATTTGTATGTATGTATGTATGAATGCATATATATATATAAATGAAATATACTGCACACTCACACACTCACACACATATTTACACACGCAGTGTGGAGGCGCAATGGCCCAGTGGTTAGGGCAGCGGACTCGCGGTCGTAGGATCGCGGTTTCGATTCCCAGACCGGGCGTTGTGAGTGTTTATTGAGCGAAAATACCTAAGCTCCACGAGGCTCCGGCAGGGGATGGTGGTGATCCCTGCTGTACTCTTCACCACAACTTTCTCTCACTCTACTTCCTGTTTCTGTTGTACTGTATTTCAAAGGGCCGGCCTTGTCACTCTCTGTGTCACGCTGAATATCCCGAGAACTACGTTAAGGGTACACGTGTCTGTGGAGTGCTCAGCACTACACGTTAATTTCACGAGCAGGCTGTTCCGTTGATCGGATCAACCGGAACCCTCGTCGTCGTAACCGACGGAGTGCTTCCACCACACACACAGTCAAACATATGAGTACAGACACACGCATGCGTATTTGACCATAAAACTTCAAGTGAGATAGCGCTCAATACGTATGTTTAAAGTATAAATTACTTTTCCAAGAAAACATTTAACATTGACATCAAAATTTCGTCGGGCTCCAGTTTTAGGTGTCTCCGCTCAACAAACACTCACAAAGCCGGTCTGGGAATCGAAACCGCCATCCTACGACCGCGAGTCCGCTGCCCTAACCACTGGGCCATTGCGCCTCCGTATTTATATATATGAGCATTTTTGAATATTTTGAAATACCTACGAGTTTTATCTTATATCATATCGACGTTTTATACATATTTTTATATCTATTAGTATATCTATTTATGTATTTATATTATTTATAATGCCAACGTGTTTTTTAAATATTCAAAAAAATATTTTTTAATATTTGCGTATTTTTAAATATTAAATATTTATATGTTCATATACTTGTGTGTTTTAATGCTGTATTATCTGGAACTTTATATTGATTTATTAATATCCAATGAGAGTGCCCATGTATATTGAATATTCTATTGGATATAGATCATGTTCCTCTGTGTTTTCCGCTGGTATTGCCTCCATTGAAATCATATAATATCTATATATATATATTAATATATTATATATATTATATATATATAGTTAATCCAAACAAGAAAGCACAAAAAAACACAACAAGCGAGGAGTGGAACAACTATAGTATTATTGGACGCTCAGGAAAAGAAGGAAAGAAGGAGGTTTACCGTTTCGAGCGGAGCTCTTCGTCGGAAACATAGGAGAAGGACAGATCCAGAGAAGGGACGACAGAGGAAAAAAAATCTAACGGTAACTTTATTTAAAAGCCAGCAGAAATATAACAAAAGCTGTTACTCAGAGTTTCACGTTCCCGTTTTCGGACAGTTTTATTTATATATATATATATATAGTATATATATATATATATATATATATATATATTATATATATATGTGTTGTGTATGTATATATGTAGATGTTTGTGTGTCTGTGTTTGTCCTCCCAACATCGCTGCGGACCGATGCTGGTGCGTTTACGTCCCCGTAACTTAGCGGTTCGGCAAAAGAACCGATAGAATAAGTACTAGGGTACAAAGGATAAGTCTGGGGTCGATTTGCTCGACTAAAGGTGGTGCTCCAGCACGGCCGCAGTCGAATGACTGAAACAAATAAAAGAATAAAAGAATATATATATATATATATATATAATTATATATATATATATATATATATATATATATATATATATATATATAGGGAGAAAGATAAAAAGAAAGAGAGAAAGCTTGTAAGTACGAACTTTGTAGGGCGAGTGTATGAACATATGTATATATATATATTATATATATATATATGTATGTATGTATGTATGTATGTATGTATGTATGTATGTATGTATGTATATGTACGCCTCTGTGTGTATATACTCGGCATTTATGTGAACGAGCGGTGGAACGGAAGTTATTGTAAATCAATTTTAGAGAGAAAAAAGGTAAAAGAAGTAGAAATATGAAAATGAAATCAAAGAAATTTCTAGAAAACTTGTTAATCCCCTGTGTTAAAGGGGAACCCTATTTATTGGTATTGTTAAATGATGGGATTAATTAGCGTGGGAGCCTGGCAGAAGGTAGTGTGAGTGTGGAGGGGGGTGAGAGATAGATTGATAGATAGAGAGATAGAGAGGGGGAGAGGAAGAGAGAGAGATAAAGAGAGAGAGATAAAGAGAAAGAAAGAGTGGGAGAGAGAGGAAGGGAGAGAGAGGGAGAGAGAGAGAAAGGGAAAGGGAGAGAGAGAGATTGACGGAGAGAGCGCGAGAGAAAGAGAGGGGGAGAAGGGTGGAAGGAGAAAGTTAGAGAGGAAGGGAGAGAGAGAGAGAGAATGATTGAGAGACAACAAAAAGAGGGAGTAAGGGAGAGTGGGATAGGGACAGAGAGAAAGAGGGAGAGGGAAGGGATGGAGGGAGAAAGATAGAGAGAAAAATGGGAGAGAAAAAGAGAGGGTGAGAGAGAGAGAGAGAGGAAAAGGTAGAGAAAAATGAGAGAGAAATGGAAGAGAAGGCAAGCTGTGGAGAGAAAATAAAAGAAATATGGTTGTTGTTATTGGTGTTGTTGTTGATGATGATGATGGGGTTGTTTAAGCCCAGGTCATCTTTAATCATGCGGACCCTCTGACCAAAGACGTTCTAGTTTTGAATACACGGCATGTGTGATTGAGG
>NW_021835794.1:0-2500 GCF_006345805.1 Octopus sinensis
GATGAAATATACAAGTGGGCTAAGAAGAATAGCACACAGTTTAATGCTGAAAAGTTTCAAGCCCTATACTACCAGCATGGAAAGCTAAATGAAATATAAGTTAAAAGCACTGAACCTGGAGGGATTGCAATCCCAGAGACACAGTCAGTGCGAGACTTGGGCATTTACATGAGTAATGATGCCTTCTTCCATGTGCATATTGCTAAGATGGCAATGAAATGCAGGCGGCTAACCGGATGGATTCTCAGAACTTTTTAAACGAGAGATAAGGAAATCATGATGGTCCTTTGGAAGACATTTGTCCTAAGCCACTTTGACTATTACTCCCAGATATTGTTACCATCCAGTGTAAAATTAATTGCAGAACTTGAGGTAATCCAACTAAGCTACACGAAGATAGCCTTTATGCAGCATATAAGCTACTGGCAAAGACTCGGGAGGTTGAGACTCTATTCCCTAGAGCGTATGCGGCAAAGATATGCCATAATATACATCTGGAAGATTCTAAAGGTACTTGTCCCAAACTTTCGCGTTGAGAGTTACACTAACGCTGCAACGGGGCGCCGCTACATAGTGCCAAGTACTCCAACTTTGCCATCATAATATAGGACAAGATATTGCAACAGCCTGGTCTTTAAAGGTTCACAGATCTTCAATATCCTCCCAAAGGACCTGAGATGCTTCCACGGGGTGGATGTGAGTGCTTTCAAAACGAAACTAGATCTCTTACTGTCAAATGTACCAGATGAACCAACTTCACAGCTGGAAGTGTAAATTAGGGCAGCGATCTCGAACTCCCTCATGCACCAAATGTCAAGTTCTAAAAAGAATTAGTGAAGTAAAAATTATGTAGCAACAACAAATAGCGGTGCCCCAGCATGGCCACAGCTCGTGTACTGAAACTAGTTCAATTCAATTCAATATAAAAGCAAAAGACGTAAAAATTTTAATGTAAGATTTGTGTTCTTATCTATGATGCTCAATTCTTCTTTGCAGGTGTCATAAATTCAAAAATCTTTTTTTCTCTCTTTCTACTGTTACGTAAGCTATTAATATCATTTTCTGCTGAAAATATGTGTTTTAGACTCTCAGGGCAAACGTTTGAACTGAGAATGTTAAGTTCATTGATTAAATCAAAGTACTTTTTAAAATCAGCTTTGTTAACTTGTTCTTCGGCAGTTGTTGTCCCCCCCCGCCACATCATTACTTAGAGATTTGGAATTTATCATTTGACTTGTAAAATATTTGGCTTCATCTGGGTTATTGCAACATTCTGCTTCTCTAGTTTCATAACTTTTTTTAAGTTCAGTTAAAGTAACAGAATCATATTTTAATTCCTTGAGTTCCTTAAGTGCATATTGCAGCTCGTATTCCCCATTTTTCTAAACTCAATCCAACTGTTGTATTTTCAAGAAAATCTTCACTCGTTGAATTCTGTATTTGTAGACCTGAATTTTTCCAGAAATTTACAATTGTCTCTTTTACAACCGAATCCCATGCCTGGATTGACCAAAAAATACCATCCAATAATGATGTTCCTTTTGAATTGACACTTGCACATCATTCTTTATTAACCAAATTTTAAATAAAAATCGTATTATAGTTGCACTTGAATGACCAAATAATTCGTCGATCTAAAGGTTGTAAACTTGCAGTTGTGTTTGGGGGTAGAAAAAGTTATATATTTGAAAATCTTTGTTGTTTGTGGTACGCTGCATTATCAAGGAGCAATAATACTTTTCTCTGTTGTTTAAAAAATTCGTAATTGATTTGTTTTAGGTAAAATGAAAGTATGTTTTCCGTCATCCATGCCGTATTGTTTTTATAATAAAATTCCTGTTCCAGAATGTCAATATTCTTGATACAACGAGTTCTAAGACTTTTTCCACTAAAAATGACTTTTATCTTCTCACCAGTTGCACTACAAGTTAATACTATTGTAATTCTCTCTTTTGATTCCTGTAATTTTGTATTATCATCACCTGAAGATTGTCGATCAAGACAAGAAACGATTGTAGTGGCGGTTTTTTTGACTATTTATTAAAATTTTATGTATTGATTAAGTCTTTCCTTGTTTGTTTTGCAAAATAGTGGTTTTGTCTCTAATATATTTTATAATATTTTACTATAAAATTGGATTTAATCCTAAATCTGATTTTTTTCCCTGTAAATTTGGATTTATTCCCTAATATTTATTATTATATATATATATATATATATATATATATATATATATAGCATGCCGGCGAAATGCGTTGCCGTATATCGTCTGCCGTTTCCGTTCCCAGTTCAAATTCCGCCTAGGTCGACTTTGCCTTTCATCCTTCCGGGGTCGATAAATTAAGTACTAGTTACGCACTGGGGTCGATGTAATCGACTTAATCCCTTTGTTTGTCCTTGTTTGTCTCCTCTGTGTTTAGCCCCTTGGGGGTAGTAAAGAAATATATATATATATACGTATGAATGTATGTGTGTGTGTGTGTGTATGTATGTATGTACG
>NW_021835794.1:12500-20000 GCF_006345805.1 Octopus sinensis
AAATATAATCTAATGTCTAGGTTTTATTTTTTCATGGTAATTTTAATATCTGTTCCATGTATGCCATATTAAAGAAATTGGTAAGAATATTATTATCATAATTGTTGTATTTGCTGTTCGTACAGACAGAAGCGTTAAAACACTGGGCAAAATGCTTAACAGGATTTTGCCCCCTCTTTACGTTGAGTTTAAATTGAAACCGCAATCCTACAACCGCGAGTCCGCTCCCCTAACCACTGGGCCATTGCGCCTCCATATATCTATCTATATATATATATATATATATAAATATATAAATATATATATATATGTGTGTGTGTATATATATATATCTATACATGTATACATATGTATGTGTATATATGTATATATATTATATGTATATATATGTATATATATATATGTATATATATATGTATATATAATATATATATATATACATATATATACATATATATATATATATATATATTAATATTATATATATATACAATATATATAGTATATATATGTATATGTATATATATATACACACACAAACACACGCAAACACACACTCACACACACATATATATACATACTTACACAACAGGCTTCTTTCAGTTTCTGTCGACCAAATCCACTCATGAGGCTTTGGTTAGGCTATGGCTATAGTAGATCACACTTGCCCAAGACGTCATGCAGTGAGAGAGAACCCGGAACCATGTAAGAAGGAAGCAAACTTCTTACCAAACAACCAGTTATGTCACTTACTCTATTTTTATCGTTTTTTTTTGCATTATTTTATTTCCTTAGTATCTCTTATCTTTTATCTGTTTCAGTCATTTGACTGCGGCCATGCTGGGGCACCACTTTGAAGGGTTTTAGTCGAACAAATCGACCCCGAGCATATTTCTTTAAGCCTGGTATATGTGTTCTACCGTTCCCATTTTGCAAATGCTCTAAGTTGCGGGGACCTAAATTAACCAACACCGGTTGTCAAGCAGTGGTTGTAGAAAAACACAAATATAAAGACACACACACACACACACATAAATATATACATTTATACACGTGTCTGTGTGTCTGCGTATTTACGACGAGGTTCTACTACTCATTTCCTGTCTTATCTTTATTTGTTTGTTCATAAAATTCCATCTACCATATTAATTCATAACATACAAATGTATTTACTGTTCCTACCCATCTCTTTAACTCTTTACTCTTTAACTTGTTTCAGTCATTTGACTGCGGCCATGCTGGAGCACCGCCTTTAGTCGAGCAAATCGACCCCGGGACTTATTCTTTTGTAAGCCCAGTACTTATTCTATCGGCCTCTTTTTGCCAAACCGCTAAGTGACGGGGACTTAAACACACCAGCATCGGTTGTCAAGCAATGCTAGGGGGACAAACACAGACACACAAACACACACACATACATACATATATATATATATATATACATATATACGACAGACTTCTTTCAGTTTCCGTCTACCAAATCCACTCACAAGGCATTGGTCGGCCCTGGGCTATAGCAGAAGACACTTGCCCAAGATGCCACGCAGTGGGACTGAACCCGGAACCATGTGGTTGTTTAGCAAGCTACTTACCACACAGCCACTCCTGCGCCTCTTGTTAATATTTCATAACGACAGTTTCTGCTTACCTCTCTCATTCTTTGTACCTTACATGTTTGTCTCTCTCGATTATTACTTTCACTATCTTATTAAGTGTACCTCCCCTATTTTCACCCCCCTTTTCTCGTTCTTTCTGTCGCTCTCTTTCTTTCATCTTCACCTCCAACTTCACCGCGCATTTCCTTTCAGCATCTTACTTAATCTGCTTCCCTCCATTCTGTAGTAAAAATTTATCAATTATCAGTCTTCCATACAGCCTATAGATGAAGGATGATATTTGTATGTATATAGTGGAGCTGAAAAATTGATGTAAGCAAGGTGTTCTCTTGATCTGAAGAGCTGACCTTCTATATCTACATATACAATAGTTATTTTAGAATGCATTCTAGTGCGGACATGTAATGTAATTTATTAAACACTAAAATAAAAATTATCATTCCATAATAATGGCCACCATCCTACAGATATCAACTGGTGACATGATATATTTATCTTTCATGCTTCCTGATTTATTTCTGTTCTATATTGTCAGCATGAAATAATTTCATTCATTTTGGATTACAACGGGGTCTGTAGCCGGGTTCACTAGAGGTGCTTTTTTGTGATTACCACTGGTTTTTATGAATGCATATACGGTACATGTTTTGCAAACTACACATTACGAGTTCAGATCATTGAACAAAAATATAATGTGTTGTTTGTACATATATATATATATATGTGTGTCTGCGTGTATGTATATAGGGAAAGTTTACGAAAAAAAAAACGAAGACAGGTGGTGTACAAAACAAACAGATGTGTTTGTATAACGCTCAGGAATAGAAAAAGTCTTTTACGTTTCGAGCCTACGCTCTTCTACAGAAAGGGACAAAGAAAAAACAAGTAGAGAAAAAAATGTGTGTAGTGGCTAATATGTATGTATGTATTTTTGTATCATGTATGTATGTGTGTATGAATGTATGCATGTATGCAAGTATGTATGTACATAAATGTATATACACAATAATTTTATTTGTATGTTGGTGCATTATCTCAGTAAACTACATTCGTAATCAGAGTTGTCTGCTCATGAATTAGAAAAACAAAATAATCGTCTGCTATAGTTACAATATTTAGGTCAGAGTTGTGATGCATATACCTTTTACAGAATATATATTTTTTCTTTCTCCACCTTTAATAAACTGATCGATTTTACTACATAATTAAAAGACGACGGACTACAGGCAAAAATTGTGAGCGAGATATCTTTGATGTTAAAAACTATAGCAACCGCCATATTGTTGTCTTTATATTTACTTTGATAAGGATATATATTTATATATATATAATTTATATAATTTATATAATTAAGTATAGACGTTATGTACATTGAGTTATGCATACGTAATAGATATCTCCTCAGGATATGTATGTATATATATATATATATATGCATGCTTGAATGTGTGTGAGTGCGCATGTGTGTGTTATTATATATATATATATATATATATATATATATATATAATATGTATATCCACATATGTTCGTTTCTCAAGCACACTGAAATACACAAACACGTGTATGCATAAATGTATCGGTATTTTCTTATGCTTTCATGCTGGGGTGGTTGCATAGAAAGAGGTTTGCTTCACTGTGACATGGTTACCGTTTCGGCCCCACTGCATGGCACCTTTTGCAACTGCTTTCTCCTATAGCCTCGAGCCGACGAAAAAAAGAAAGAAACTTGTCGTATATGAATATATGTGTGTGTATAGTTCTGTGATTACGTGTGTGTGTGTGTGTGTGTGTGTGTCCAGGCTTGTCCCCACTGCCTGTTCACAACCGGTATTACCGTATTTGCGTCCCATACATTGGCAGTTCGACAAAAAAAGAAAAAAATTACAAACTGGGGTCGATTCGTTCGACTAATAATTGTCCAGGCCGTTACCCCAGAATGAGCACAGTGTAATGACTGAGACAAGGAGAGGATAAAGGACAGTACTTATATATGTATATATATATATATATATATATATCACAATCAAGGAACGGCCATAATAGGCCATTCACCCACTAGAAATATATATATGCATTAAGACTTTTTAGAGTATCAAAAGTGTTAACACATATTTCTTGCAATATCGGTGCTTCGGCACACTCGGTCACAATTAGTGACGACAAAAGTTTTCCGTTATCGTGTAATATTACGCCTATTTATTTGTGTGCCAAGAGCAATACATAAGCCAAACAAAAAACAGTCTATGTCAAAGGATGGCTCTGCACAGATCCCCCCAAAACAGAAAAATAGCATTTAGCCAACACATCGACATTTGCGCCAATAACGAAAATCCAAGATTCAGAATTTTTCCCTCTCAGGGACGATACAACCTGTAGCCAACGAATTAGTAAGGCGGCTCTCTTTGTTACAAAATACAAACCCCTTTTGAACTCATTTACAACAAACGATATATCCACCACGGCCTTAGAATAATACACACGCAAATATAAAAAAAGGATACATTCAAGAGATACCCAATAATTCATTTAAAAAACAGACCCAATCACTGCTATAACCCACAACGAGTCACTTTTTGGTCACTTGACCCGCATTCCCTTATCATTCTCTCTTCTCTTTCTCTTCCTTCTTCGTCTTCTTCCTCTCCACCACCACCACCTTCCTTACTTTACTACCACTGCTTTTTAGAATAACCCCTACGCAAATATTATAAACAATACATTCAAAAGAGATATCACAAGAATTCAATCAATACTACCATCCACAACATCTCCCTTTCAGGGCACTTGACCATTTAACAACCTACTACTATCATGGTACTCTCGCATTCTTCTTCTCCTCCTCCTCCTCCTCCTCTCCTCCTCCTCCTTCTCTGCCAAGAAATTGCAACGACGTCGAAACCACAAGAGTAAACAAGATAGACAGGCAGAAAAAAGGAAAATGTCCCTTGTATTTGAATACTATGCAAATATTCTTTTCAAAATCTTTTCTTTTAATTTTTCCAAAATTGAATTGTTTTTCATACTTACAATTGAAAAATTCTCAATGACTCAAACCGGTACTGAAATGTATTTTATAAAATTATTTTAGCATTTTCTACCTTGACTCTTCCTCCATATATATATATATATATATATATATATATATATACAAAAATGGGACAAAGATGCACAACATCCAGACAGATGATACAAAGAAAACAAGGACGGGTCATTCGGAATTTTCTAGCCACATTCGACTTCCAGATTGTCTTTGCAATTTCGGCTGATTATATACGGATTGCTCCAGTCTGGCCAATCCCAAGGAAAACTAAGCGAAGGTGCATTAGATTCCTTGGAAGAAAGCTTCGAAAACGAGGACGGATGAAAACAGAGAAATGTTACACAAATACAAATGCAATTAACAGGACATAACAACAGGTGTCTTTCGTTCCCCCTATCTCACATTTCCTGGCTTTCTCTTCCCGCTCACTTTCCCTCCACTTTCATTTCACCGTGTCTCTTTTCATTTTAAATATATATATATATTATATATTATATATATATCAATCGAGACACCAATATTTACTTTATGATAACTTAGATATTGAACTCATTAAAATCTGTGTAACGTCACATACTTCACTGTATTGCGCACTGTTACTATGTATACAAAAATAAACAGGGACACAGACAGACAACGACAGACAGACAGACAGACAAACAGCGATTTAGATAGATAGATAGATAGATTCATACAAACATATATATATATATATATACATATACACACACATATATGCGTATATATATATATATACATACGCTATATTCATATATAATATTATGTATATATATACATACGTATATAATATATATAATAATATATATATAATATATATATATAATTATATATATATATATATGTATATATAATATATATATATATATATATGTACAAGCTCATATATATGTACATATATATATACGTATATGTATATGTATATGCAAATATATATATACGTATATGTATATATATATATGTATGTATAAATATATATATATATATATATATATTAGTGTGTGAAGATCATAGATATTTTTGAGCCTAACTTTCTCTGTGTGTGCCTGTGCTTCTGTGTGTGTTTATGTGTGTGTGGGTGTACGTGCGTGTGTGTATGTGAGTCTTTGTGCATGTGGTCGTGCGGAGGTGTTGGTTACTTTATTGATTTGAGGAGTCTATATACATGAAGTAATATATCGTATGCTGCACCACCATTAAACGTCGCAATTGATTTTATATGCACAGACGCGGGCCATTTACGCGTTTTATTGATATATGGACGTGCATAGATGTGTATTAATGCACGTGTGGCTCTATATGTCTACTAAGCACCCTCTATGCATATATGAATGTGCATGTATGTGTATATGCATATGTATATGTATGTATTTGCTTGTGTGACATTGCATGTCTATTGCTTTTGGGAATGTTATAGTTGTCTGTGCTTCTGTGGATGTACAAACAAAAATAGCCCCTAAATATTATCAAAAATGTATTTAGGCATACACATATGCATCTCTGTACATATATGTATACATATATATATATATACATATATATATTTATATGTATATACATATATATATATATGTATACATATACATGTGTATATATATATGTGTATATATATATATATAAATATATATGTATATATATGTATATATGTATACATATATATATATGTGTGTGTGCGTGTGTGTGTGTGTTGTGTGTGTGTGTGTAGTATGAATGTATATTTCTTTATCAATATTTCTATAAGCCTGAAGCAGACATGAAAACACGCGCACACACACGCATACACACATACCTCACATAACAAATATATATCTGTGTATATAATTACATGCACTCGCACAAAAGTACAGGCATACAAATATATATATATATTAATAAATGTCAATATATTTGTATTTATATACATATACAAATATATGCATTAATATATATATATATACATACATACATACATTTATATACATATATATGTACTTATCCACCCACGCACACATGCACACACATTTCGATAACCTACTAAGAGCTGCTAAATTCATTCAGGCATTGTTTTTGCATAGATACTTGTCTATAACTATGGACATGAATCCAAATATATTTCCCTTTCGTTTCGTTCGTGTATGCGCACGTTGAAACAGTCTGCAGGTATCCTGACAAGCCAGTCTGTTACTATACTTAGATATATACGTATATTCTCTTTACTCTTTTACTCTTTTACTTGTTTCAGTCATTTGACTGCGGCCATGCAGGAGCACCGCCTTTAATCGAGCAACTCGACCCCGGGACTTATTCTTTTTTTTGTAAGCCCAGTACTTATTCTATCGGTCTCTTTTGCCGAAACGCTAAGTAACGAGGACATAAACACACTAGCATCGGTTGTCAAGCAATGCTAGGGAGACAAACACAGACACACAACACACACACGCATATATATATATACATATATACGACAGGCTTCTTTCAGTTTCCGTCTACCAAATCCACTCACAAGGCTTTGGTCGGCCCGAGGCTATAGTAGAATACACTTGCCCAAGGTGCCACGCAGTGGGACTGAACCCGGAACCATGTGGTTGGTAAACGAGCTAATTAACAAACAGCCACTCCTGCGCCTATATGTATATATTTAACTAATTAAAATTCATGTAATGTATTTTACTCTCAAATTACATATGTATGAATGAATCTGTAATTTTTTGTATACATACGTATGTATAGATTTATGTATATATGTACTATGTATTGTTCATGCACGTATATATGTACTACGGGGTTTTACCAGTGTTTCTATCCGTTGCTGGATGCCAACATAATGAAGTAACTCGGAGCCCC
>NW_021835794.1:25000-38329 GCF_006345805.1 Octopus sinensis
AGAAAGTTTCATTAAAGGGAACGCTGGTATTCGTGCAAGATAATGCCCCCTCCCCTGCAGCTAAGAAATCTCCGGAATATCTACAACAATTGGGCTTCTTTAGACACCACTTGAGGAAGTGGCCTGCGTGTTTACCCGACTTAAAACCGATTGAAAATCTACGGAGTGTTCTGAAGAGGAAGATATATCAAAATGGAAGGCAGTTTTCAACGAAAGATGCGCCCTGGGAAGCTATTGTGGATGCTGCTGAAATTATTACACCAGATGAAATAGTTACCATGACACATTCAATGGATAAACGCGCCAGCGACGCTCTCTCATGTGGCGGATCAAATATCCATCATTAATAACTTCATAACCTCATATTTCTTGTATTATTTCCATTCAAATATATCATTATGTTCGTTATAAAGTCCGTTATGATTATATTTGGTGTTGAAAATTAAATGTCACATTAATAAATGTTTGTTTTTGCATAATTAGCATTTTTATTAGACCTACCTAATGATTTAGGTAGGTAAAAATTATGTCTATTTCTTGACGTATGGTTGGATCAGATTTATCTTGGTACAGATGTGTGTGGTTATGTCTGTGTTTGTCTCCATAACGTTTGAGAATCGGTTTGACTTTGTTTACCTCCTTGTACACAGACTGATAAACTAAGCTTAAATTTCAGATTTATAAATTATGTACTGGTTCGATATGTTCGACCGAGAGAACTTGAATTATTTTAGCCGGTTAAATACAAATGCACGCACCGGGCTATGCCAAGGCACCAGTATGACCGCAACCCAATAACTAAGCCAAGTAAAAGAGCCGAGACACATAATACTACCATTTATAAAAAAATTCTTTTTTGTCACCAAGATGTAACACTTATCAAAGTTGAGAAATCATTTTCTGTACACACACACAAAGACATATCATATATCATATATCTTTACCAAATTTGTATTCAAATAAAACATTTAATATAAATGAAATTATCGCTGTATCCTAAATATGTAACGAAAATTTACAGCAGCGTTAATATGTTTATAGAATGTGTCTTTTGTGATGAGACAAAATCAAATCGAATTTGTATGGAATAGAAATAAGGCCAAGGGTGATAAATATTTTAATAAACATGTGTCTTGTATATTTTCCTTTCATTAATACATTTATT
Source organism: Octopus sinensis (assembly GCF_006345805.1). Lineage (NCBI taxonomy): Eukaryota > Metazoa > Mollusca > Cephalopoda > Octopoda > Octopodidae > Octopus > Octopus sinensis. Next base: position 26,166 of record NW_021835794.1, read on the forward strand.
AATACTTTCACTCATAGCCTTTGATTTACTATATATATATATATACATATATGCGTATGTGTATATATATACATATATATAACGGCTTTGAAAAAATATTTTCCTGAAACTTTATAACTGTCTTAAAAAAAACTTTTAGAAAACACAATGACACATACTTTTTGTGGAGTCACATGGCCTAGTGGTTAGAGCAGTGGATTTGCAGTCGAGGGATCGCGGGTTCGAATCTCAGACCGGGTGTGTGTTTATGAGCGACAACCTAAGCTCCACGCGGCTCCGGCAGACGGTAATAGCGAACCTCTGCTGACTCTTTCGCCACAACTTTCTCTCACTATTTCCTCCTGCATCTAGCAGCTTACCTGCGACGGACCGGCGTCCCGTCCAGGTGGGGAACCTATACGCCAAGGAAACCGGGAAACCGGCCCTTATGAGCCAGGCGTGGCTCGAGAAGGAACAAACAACAACAAACTTTTTGGAAGGTAGTTTCCTCATTGTGTGTAAGCGCTTTCGAAGCTCAATTTTTCAAATACAGGTGTTATGGGGTAATTTGTATAGAGAACTGTTGGTCTAGTATTAAAAACCACTTTCGCTTTACAGATTCCCTGTGAGACAGGTGTTTCAAAAATTGAACACTTAAAGTGTTTCTCAGAATACGAAAATTTGTGTTTGTGTTTTTTCTGTTATTCTAAGATTTTTTTTTTTAAATATTAACTCGTATGAAAATCTTTTTTTCAAATACATGTGTGCGCACGAACGTGCGTATATCTGTGTATGCTTGCGCCTAAGTGTGTATTGAATATTTCATAAATGTAATATTCATATAATGTTTGTGATGCATCTTTAAGAGAACATTCCAGCAAAAATATCTATCTATCAGAACATAATCCAATCCTCTGTGTTCTTGGCTGGCAGATTCCTGTTACAAATTGCCACTTAGCTGGGTGTTCTCTTTTCCAGATACCACTGCATTTTGAGATAACTTCTTAGATATTTAGTAACGTTGTCATATTCGGGAAAATGTCATAATTAATAAATACTAAAGTCGCTATCTTTTCTGCTTCACTTTTTCCAATGCAGTTGATGTTCTCCAAAATATTTTCACTCCATCAATCTCAACAGGTGTATATTTTCTCCTTAAAAGAGAAAAATGTATTGTTTTCCTTGTCGATGCTTCTCTTGTGTTACATCTCCATACTAAGCATTTGAGCTGGTGGCATTTCTATTTGTTCGTTTTGATTTATTTTGTTGTTGCTAACGTCAGAACGATGTGCGTTCGAGTTGGATTGACTTCAGTTGTTTTTGAACTTATTTCTATCTTTGTTCGGGTATTGTTGTGGTGATGCTTATTCACTGAGGGCGTTGCTTCCCCACACGTTCTTCATATTAAATATTAGTTTCACATTTTTGCACAAGGCCAGAAATTCCTGGTGTGTGTGTGTGTGTGCATGCGCACGTGTGTGTATGTGTGTGTGTGCGCACGTGCATGAGTGCGTGTGAGGTGAGGTAAGTCGATTACATCGACCCCAGTGCTCAACTGGTACATTTTTTAATCGACCCCAAAAGGATGAAAAAGCGAAGCTGACTTCAGCAGCATTTGCACTCAGGTCGAACGAAATACCGCTATGCATTTTGTCCTGTATGCTAATGATTTTTCCTCTCACTGCCATCTTTATATTAAATAATAAGTCTGTTTTTAGTCGGTTTACTGTAGGTGTATAGCTTCTGTAATTTGTCGTAATGTTGGATTGTTTTGCAAAATGTTATAAGTACAGGTGCGAACTTAAAAACCTGGTAGTGGCGTTCAGTCTCTGGAAACGATTGATCTCAGTTATTTTCAAACTAATAGTTACATTTAGAGGGTACTTTGATCTTTATGATCGTTTAGTCCACATTGTTCCTAAAGGAGCATTAGCCGCAACAATTTCATGCCTCTGGAACCGATCTTGGGCTACCTCCTTGATTTCAGACCAAGAGAGACCAATTGCTTTTGCTTCGTCCTCCATATATCCATCCCAGGTATTCTTAGATCATCCAACATCCCTCTTCTCTTCAGGTTGTCATTCCAACCTTTGTCATGCAATGTTGCTTTGAGGTTTCCTTAGAGTGTAACCGATCTAGTTCCATTTCCTTCTCAGAATTCCTCGATAGATGCGAGTCTATGACTGTCATGTATCTGCCTTCAGCTTCAAACAATTATAACAGCCGGTTACGTTTATGCCATGTGAAGGTGTGTTGCCCAGTCGATAGGGTGTTGTACTCAAGATTACAAAATCCTGGTTTCAAACCCTGGACCGGGCGTGCAGTGTGTCTTAAGCTAAACCCTTTTTACGCTGCTCTAGGCCACTCAGCCGTAAATACATAACTCTGCAACCGGCTGACGTTCCGTTCTTGGAAATGTTGTGAGCTCCGGTAATTATACGCCATGGAGACCGGGTGACAGGGCCAAAACATCCAAGGACTTTATACTGCAATGCCCACCACCATGTTATTACTCTGTTACTCTTTTACTTGTTTCAGTCATTTGACTGTGGGCATGCTGGAGCACCGCCTTAGGTCGAGTAAATCGACTCCAGGACTTATTCTTTGGAAGCCTAGTACTTTTGCCGAACCGCTAGGTTACGGGGGCGTAAACACGCCAGCATCGGTTGTCAAGCGGTGTAGGTGGGCAGGATTTGTCATCGTGCGTAAGGGGGGTATCATATAGTATTGAGAACAAATGTTTATAAAATCATTATATGTAGGATTCATACCCTACAGATACTGCAACTGTTGTGGGTGCTGGTATTCAAATTGTTGCGCTTATTGTTGTTGTAGTTGTTGCCGTTGTTCATGATGAAGTTTTAATGGTAATTTATTTCAATGAAGTATAAATATTCATAGAAACGTGTCCGAATTGTGAATCGCGTGCGTATGTAATTTTAAGTAAAATATACATACATAAATGTGTATACACACACACACATACATACATACCTATATATATATATATATATATATATTATATATATATATATATAATATATATATATATATATATATTTACAGAGAGAGAAGAAAGAGAGATTGATATATATATATATATATATATATAAATATTTATATTCATTTATATATATATAATATATATATATGTGTATATACATAGATATATATACATACATGTTTGTGTATATGTGAATATATATATGTATATATATATAAACATACATGTATGTGTGTATAAATACACATATAGATATATACACATACATATGTATGTTGGTGTATATACATATATATTTATATACATATATACATTACATATATATGTATATATGTGTATATATGTGTGTGTATGCATATGTCCACAAATATGTGTGTATATATATATGTTTATATATATGTATATATATGTATTTATATATATATGTAAATATGTGCGTATATATATGTATATATATATAGATATATTTATATTTGTATATATTGATATATATGTATATATATGTATATATTTGTATATATATGTATATATGTATATATATAAATATACATGTGTATATTTGTATACGTGTGTGTATACATATATATGTATATATATATGTATATATATGTATATATATATATGTATGTATGTATATATATATATATAATATATATATATATATATATATATATATATATATATATTTATTTATATATATATATATGCATGCACTGTGTATATCGTTGTGCTAAGCGTATTAACAGAAAAGAACAGAGAACTCACGAATATAAAAACAATTACTATTCAGAGTTAATACATAATTAAATATAACGAGCTAACGATGAATGCACAATCGAAATACAAGTAGTTGTAAACGCTTACATATGACTACCTATACAAACAGTACTAATATAATAATATAATGATATAATAAATTATCTTTCAGAATACAAATACGTATTTTCACATTCGTGGCCGAGTCGTTAGCACGCCGGAGAAAATGATTTTGCTACGTTTCAACCATCCTTACGTTTTGAGGTCAAATTCCGCATAGTTCGTCAGTGGCTTTCGTCATTTCAGAATTGATATAATAAGTACCAGCTTGGATCGATGTAATCGACTAGCCTCTTTCTTTGCAATTGCTGGGCTTGCGCTAACTCTCTTTACTCTTTTACTCTTTTACTTGTTTCAGTCATGTGACTGTGGCCATGCTGGAGCACCGCGTTTAGTCGAGCAAATCGACCCCAGGACTTATTCTTTGTAAGCCTAGTACTTATTCTATCGGACTCTTTTTCCCGAACCGCTACGTTACGGGGACGTAAACACAACAACATCGGTTGTCAAGCGATGTGGTGGGGGGACAAACACAGACACACAAACACACACACACACATATATATATACACATATATACGACGGGCTTCTTTCAGTTTCCGCCTACCAAATCCACTCACAAGGCTTTGGTTGGCCCGAGGCTATAGTAAAAGACACTTACCCAAGGTGCCACGCAGTGGGACTGACCCCGGAACTATGTACTTGGTAAGCAAGCTACTTACCAAACAGCGACACATAAAAATAATAATAAAAATGATTACTACTACTACTACTACTACTAGTGTCATCATTGATATTGAATATGAGAGAGCAATACATGCCATCAAATTGACACGGTCTACACATACACCAAGCCCAATACAACCACCATGACTACCTTGCTGATAAGGGTAGACCAGGCATATGCAACACAACGATATGTGCACGACATAGCGATCTCATATCAAGATAAACAGTGCATGACCTTGCAGGTCTTGTAGCCTATCCCGCTTGAAAGGTCCTTGCATGTTTCTGTAAGGATAATGAACGAAACACCTATGCTTCTAGAGGTGAATTATTCAAACTTCAAGGAATTCTTCTCAACACATGACTATAATGCTCCACCACTACTCATGTTCCTGATCAGAGATGCACATTTCATCAGCCACTAAAGGACATGCTCAAATATATACATATACATGCATACACATTTATACATACATGCATATATATTTACGTAGAAACATACCCATAGGTACATACATATTACATGTGTTGAGAAGGAAGTATTCTTTCAATAGTTCATATTATTCTTTTTATATAATTATAATAATTATACACAAACATATATATATATTCATAAAAACATGTGATATGTTTTCAATTGAGGGTTTTAGACAAAGGTCCACAATAACTGGGTTAGAGTTTATATTAATACCTGTGATATTAGTTGGTGCTACAAGTCATAAATTTCCGGGTATTAATCAATATACTTTATTATTTTCTGTCTTGTTTTGTTTATCGTGTAGCTTAAATACCCTTCCCAGTTCCCGTAGGGGTTTGACAAAGCAATGGAAACATCTAGCATCATAGCATCATAATTTTGAACTGTCTATAAACCCGTCAAAAGTTTGTTTCTTTTATATTTTTTTATTTATTGTTAGTGTTGCTTAATATGTTTTGCTCAAATTGCTGTTCTTTTTTCAGATATTATCAGAGAAAGGTAATTAAAATTCATTAAAATGACAGATCTATCGGAGTTTCAAAGAGGTCGCATGGCAGGCGCTAGCGTAACGAAAACAGCCGAAATGCTTGTTTTATCAAGAAGTACTGTCCCGAAAGCAATTTAGACCTATAGAATAAGTACTAGTTTTACAAGGAATGAATCCACCGGTAGATTTGTTCGACTAAAGGCGGTGTTCCAGCATGGCAGCAATCAAAATGACTGAAGGAAGCGAAAAAGAGTAAAATATAATGTATAATAGGATATAATATATAATATATATGGACATGTATATATATATACATATATATATATATATATAATATATATATATATATATATATATATATAATATATATATATATATATATGTGTATGTGTGTGTGTGAGTGTGTGTGTATGTATGTATGTATCTATGTACATATGTATATATTCGCATACATGCGAATCTAGCTTTCTATATATATATATATATATATATGTATGTGTGTGTATATGTTTGTTTGCCTGTGTTTGTTCCCCTAGCATTGCTTGACAACCGAAGCTGGTGTGTTTACGTCCCCGTCACTTAGCGGTTCGGCAAAAAGAGACCTGATATAATAAGTAGTAGGCTTACAAAAAATAAGTCCCGGGGTTGATTTGCTCGATTAAAGGCTGTGCTCCAGCATGGCCGCAGGCAAATGACTGAAACAAGCAAAAGAGTAAAAGAGAGAATATATGTATAAACATATATATATAGATATGTATGTGTGGCAGTGAGTTTGTGTGTTTCTGTGTACATGTCTGTATGCATGTGTATGTATATGAACTTATACAAATGCATATATGTGTATGCTTTCGTGCATGAGTTTATGTCATATAACACAACAAATAATTAATTTCTGAAAAAATCCTTCCTACGTTCAGATGACTGGGTACAGGTGGTGCTTCTCATTCAATAATGACTTTCTTAATTAGTTCTATATACTTTTTCTCATCTCAGAAATATTCTCTCGAGACAGAATGCAAATCGTATATATATATATATATATATATATATATATATATATATATATATATATATATATATATACCTTTACATATATATACATGCATATCTATACACATATATATACATGTCCATATATACATATATATGTATATGCATGAATGTATGTATATACACATACATATGTATATATATATATATACACATATACATATATATCTGTATATATATATATATATATATATATATTATATATATATATACTTACATATCTATATCCATATATATACATACATATCTGTATATATATAAATATATATATATACATACATGCATATCTATTTATATCTATATATGTGTGTGTGTGTGTGTGTGTGTGTGTTTCAATAATATGGTTGTCAGGATGTTGGTTGATTATATATATTTTTTATTAACATTTTATTGAAAGTTGTAGCGCTTTCTTCCTTTATCAAAAAGTGGTTTGAAGTTAAATTTATTGTCCTTTATATAAATAAAAAAAATTGTGAATTTTACCAAGCAAGGGAGAAGACAGAAGATAAAAGTTCGAGAACGAGGGGTAGGTAAATAGGCGTGGCTTTTGTATTGGTATGGTCAGACTTGCTTGTTTAATACTTAGTGACCTTTAATGTTAGGTCACTTAATCTTAGTTAATCTTAGTTGTGCTCTTTCGAGTATCCTTATTTGCTGTTGCAAATGGCATCCCTTCCATTGTAGGTGGTGCTGCTGCTACTTCTACTGTGGCTGCTTCGGTGGTGATCTTAGTGCCGTCTTTGTAGCTGTTGATGTTTTCTCTGCACGCTATGCAGTCGTTGTTGCTTTTGGTGGTAGTGAAGCTACTTTTGATGCAGCCTGTGTTTGCTGCTGTTGGAGATGTTGTGAAGATCATTGCTAGCTCTCACTGTGCACGCAACCATGTGCTGCCAACTGTGCTGCCATGTGCTGCGCACTATAGAACTATTCCCGGAAGTTTTTGATACCACCTCGTATAAAAAATTTCCCAATTTTATACAATTTAATAGTGATTTTTTTTAAAGTGAAACTACAACCGTAGACGGATGTTAACAAAGTCTACGATTCTAGCGCTTCTGTTTGTATATGGACGTAATATTTCAATATTACAGTCAACGATTAATGTCATTATTGGTAAATTGTATCGTCTGGTTGCTTATATTAAGTATATAATTGTTCCTGCAATTGATTCACCAATTCATAATAAATGCTGGCCGTCGTTGCAGTAAATATTGGTCAAATACAATATCAGAAGAAATATTTCCAAGAGAGGCTTTATTATGGTTGGCAGACGATAGTTTGTTTGCTCTCATTACAATGTTTAGTTCAGGAGTGTTGCTGGCGGACGAGAAGCGTGGGATACTACGGACAGGAAAGGATAGCAATTGGCTACTGCGATAAAAATGGCTGCGGAAAGATCTATGCTAGAATATCATTGCGAGTGAATTACATTATATTGCGTATTTTGCTATGGCAAACGATTTCTGAGGCTTTGGCAATTTCTTGCCGAATAACCTATACAGATGATTTGTTTGTGCTGTACATTATCTGACTAGTTCACTCTCACCATGAAATCGTCATTTCCTGTACAGGTACGCAGTTTGCTGCATGATTGATATCGAAGTTATCAACGAACAACATCTCGAGATGAAGTGGGCATTTTTTTTTTTTTTTACTTTTACTCAACGTACTTCCCGGTCTGAAAATCGAAACCAGAATCTCTCGATTGTGAATGCAACGTCCTAACCACTCCACAGGGTCCACACGCCTTTCATATTACATTATATACAAGTAGGTGCTGAAAAGTTCCTAGCTTTAAGGGTATCCCCCAAAGGGCTTAGAAGCATTTTTCTTTACTTTTGCTCAACGCACTTCCCGGTCTGAAAATCGAAACCAGAATCTCTCGATTGTGAATGCAACGTCCTAACCACTCCACAGGGTCCACACGCCTTTCATATTACATTATATACAAGTAGGTGCTGAAAAGTTCCTAGCTTTAAGGGTATCCCCCAAGGGGCTTAGAAAAGCTGAAGGACCGTTGCGATAACTGTCTGAATCTAAGAGGGGAATATGTTGAATAAATTCATAAACTGATCCTCTCGTATTTTCTTTTACCCAAAGCTAGGAAATTTTCAGCACTCACTCGTAATATATAAAAATATATCTTATATAATATATCATCATACTATAAAATGAATTGATATATTTTTTCTGTGCTGTGTTTGTATAAACATGATTGTACTCAGGTGGAAATATGGATCAAATATAGAAGGAAAAAAAAAAGCAAAAAAATTGTTTGACATATCTCACATAAAATCTAATTGGCAAGATTTGTGAGGAAGTCAATTAATTAAAAACTGTAATCTTAAATCAATGAATTAATTATCTGAGTCAATTAACAGCTCTAAAGATCTAACTAAATTAAAGCAGAAGTTAATTACCAATGCTTCGAAGATTTTTCAATGTCGTCATAACACTTACATTGATAATTATTTCACTGGAGGACATCATCCTTCTCATCATCACCAACATCATCATCCTCATCACGAGGATCAACATCATCATCATCATCATCATCATCATCATCCTCATAACCACCACCATCATCATCATCGTCATCATCGTCATCGTCATCATCATCATCATCATCCTCATTATCATCATCATCGTCATCGGCATCGTCATCATTATTGCCGTCAACGTCTTCATGAATAAAATATATTCTTCATTCTTCAGTATTTCCATGCATTTTTTGTTTTTGTTTTTTTTTTTATTTTGTTTACCGAATTGACTCGTAAGTTTTTTAGGATGCACGCTCCATACTTTGTTTTTGTTTCTGCTTTATTTTATTTTATTTTATTTTATTTTATTTTATTTTATTTTATTTATATGTATTCATTTTTTCTTTCGAAAGGAAGTTTTCCCAGAAATATTTTTAAAATATTATTGTTATATACAATATAGGCAAGTTTTTCTATTACACTTGTCTCACTTTGAAGATGTAATGTAAAATATTCCTGTGGTTTTTATTCTACTTTCAGCGAACCTGACCACAAAACTGTTGGAAATCGCTCGTTGTTGAGGTAAAATTTCACCTTCAAACAGAGAGAGAAAAAAATTACCAAGAGATAACAGTAAACGTGAATTTTTTTATTATTTTATTCTTTTACTTGTTTCAGTCATTTGACTGCAGCCATGCTGGAGCACCGCCTTTAGTCGAGAAAATCGCCCCCAGGACTTATTCTTTTTTAAGCCTAATTCTTCTTCTATCGGTCTCTTTTGCCGAACTGCTAAGTAACGGGGACGTAAACACACTGACATCGGTTGTCAAGCGTTGTTGGGGAGACAAATACAGACACACAAATACACACGCAGATATATATATATATATATATATATTATATATATATATATATATATACGACGTACTACTTTCGGTTTTCGTCAACCAAATCCACTCACGAGGCTTTGGTCGGCCCGAGGCTATAGTACAAGACACTTGCCCAAGGTGCCACGCTGTAGGACTGAACACGAAACCATGTGGCTGGTAAGTAAGCTACTTACCACGTAAAAAATTCAAAATAACCACCAGCGTCGGGACCCAAACCCGTATATCCTGTACTCATATGAGACGCCTGATACGGACGGACAGCGGTGTAAATATTCAATATTTTCTATCATCCAAGAGTATCTTGTAACCCAAAATATTATTGTATGTTATCATTTAAATTTCTAAGTCGGCGAACTGGCAGAATCGTTAACACGCCGGGCAAAAAGCTTAGCAGCCTTTCATCTGTCTTTACGTTCTGAGTTCAAATTTCGCCAAGATTGATTGTACCTTTTATCCTTTAAGATAAGTACCAGTCGAATACTAGGGTCGGTATCAGCTACTTAAACCCTCCCCGAAATTACTGGCCTCGTGCTAAATTTTGAAACCATTATTTGTCGCTCTATATACGGCTGCGAGCGGGAAGACCTTAGTGCGTCGAATAAATTGCTGAGTTGCATTTTTCCGACTCTTTACGTTCTGAGTTTAAATGCTACGGTGGTCAACTTTGCTTCTTTTCCTTTCAGAATCAATAAGCACAGGGAACGATGTAATCGACTTTCCCCACCTCCTCATAATTGCTGGCCCCGTGTCAAAATTTGAAGGCGTTATTAAGTCGGTGATCAAAAATGATCAGCGGCATTTCGTTCCTCTTTACACTTGGGATTCAAATTCCACCGAAATCCACATTGATTTTTCCACTTTCGCAATCGCTAAAATAGAATACAAGTTGAGCACTGGAGTAGATGAGATCGATTAGCCCTCTCTCCCAAATTTCAGGCCTGGTGCCCACTGTGGAAAGGATCACTACTATATTGCGGATCCGTGGAATAGGCTGCCGGACGAGATAGTGAAGATGCCGACGACCGCTCGGTTCGAAGTCTCTCTTGACCAGAAATGGCCTGAACTCTTTGCATGAACACCCTCCCTGTACATAACCCCATGTCCCCCTACATGGCCTTGCTTTTTTGCTTTTTGAGCCAAAAAATTAATTAACTATTAAAAAAATACTTCTTCGCCCTTTCTTCCAGCCCATTCCATTCTGAATTCAAATTATGCTGATGTCGACTTTGCCTTTGTAGTTAATTCATTTATCAATATCATCAAAAATTGATGGCAGTCTGCCCAAAATTAAACCATTATTTATAGCTGTATTTTCCTATGGCTGTTGGTGTGTTTTACACGAGTTTGAGCATCGTATTCGACCCAACATTTGGAAATCACCCTTGCATATGTTGATGGTTGTAATGGTGAATTTTTTTTAATTAGCTACGTTGCGGACGTTTTTTTTTCGTGGTGACTTCTGTATTGTTTTCATCGTTTCTAATACTTATTCTTGAAGTTTTCATATTACTTATATATTGATTGCATGGGTGTGTATATGTATGTATGTCTATGTATATGAGTATGTGTATGTTTTGCGTGTTGTGCGTGTGGTTTGCGTTACATACATACATACATACATACATACATACATACATACATACATACATACATACATGCATGCATACATACATACATACATACATGCATACATACATGCATACATACATACATACATACAGGTACATACATTTATACATACACATACATACATGCACACACACATACATACATACATACATACATACATACATACATACAGGTACATACATTTATACATACACATACATACATGCACATACATACATACATACATACATACATACATACATATCTGTAATCTTTATGAACAGCAGACATTCATCAATACCAGTCAGTTCCCGTCTATGTATTATAATTCTATAGAAGTACAAATACTCACACACACACACACACACACACACATTCAAACACACACATTCACATATACACACACATATAGATAGGCAGACTGAAAGATATAAATACACAGATAGATATTTACACATATATGTATTTATATAGATATATTTATATAATTAGTCACACTAATATATACATACATCTATAAGCATATATATATACACACGCACACACACATACACACACACACACACGCTCGCACACGTGCATATATATATATATATATATAATAATATATACATATATATAAAATTAGTCATAATAGTTCACCAAT
>NW_021835795.1:5000-27500 GCF_006345805.1 Octopus sinensis
TATGAGCAGTTCCCATGAGCACTATCTTTTGGACTTCTGCCATTTTTGGGTTTCCTGGTATCTGAGTTAGGTAGCTATCACCCCTTTTTGCTATCATTCCCAGGGCACCTATGACAACAGGTATTGTTTTAGTCTTCAGTCTTCACTTCATTTGCTGATTTCTATTTCAAGATCTTTATATTTGCTCAGTTTTTGGTAGGTCCTGACAGATACGTTTATATCGATTGGGGCAGTCATATCAATGAGGAGGCATGTTCTTTGTTTGAAGTCTTTCAATATGATGTCTGGCCTATTTGCATCTATCTTCCTGTCAGTTTGAATGGTGAAGTTCCAGAGGAGTGAGATGTGGTCATTTTCAAGCACTGGGGGTGTTTGTGTTCCCACCAGTTTTTTTCATGGGGCAAATCCAGGTTTTTACAGATTACACAGTGAATATATTGTGCAGCTCTATCGTGCCTGTTGAGATACTCTGTAGGCGCTAGAAGACTGCACTTGGAGACCACATGGTCAATGGTTTCATTTTGTTGCTTGCATACACGACACGTTGGACTGCTTCTGATCTTTAATATGTTGGCCTGGTAGTTTCTTGTTGTAGGCATTGATCTTGAGCTGCTATGATAAACCCCTCTGTTTCAGATTTTAAGCCAGAGGCCATTAGCCATTGATGGGTCGGGCTTTGTCGATATCTGCATTATTCGCTCTCTTTGGGTATTTGCCGTAAGAGGTTTTTTTTCTTGCCATTTATTATTCAGATATCTAAGGCCGCAGTTTTGGCACGGGTTTTCATGCGCCTAGCTTTTTCTGTGCTTGTTTCTTGTATGTCTATCTCTAATTCCGAAATTGGTTGTATTCGGAATTCACTTAGATATTCCTTTGCCTGTTTTGTGACTGAGTATGATGCTTTCTTGTTTTCATGTTTTGAGACAGTTTTAACATCCAGTCCTCAGAGTTTTTCAGGTAGGTGTCTAGGCCAATTGTAGCAATCTTCATTGTTATTGCCAGTTGCAAAACCACGGCCTCCCTCTTTTCTTGGCAGATAGAGTCGTTTTGTATCTGCCTTAGGGTGGTGCATTCTATGCATTGTCAACAGTTTCCTTAATTTCTGTCGAGCTGACATATTTCAGTAATTGACCAGTTAACAATATTGAAACTGTAAGTCACGACTGGTATAGCTAATGCATTGATTGCTTCGATCTGTTTCTTGCATTCAGCTCTGTCTTGAGTATTGCTCTCACTCTTCGATAGCATTCTCTCCTGATCCTTTCCTTCATCTCTGAATGCCTTATTCCGTTCCCTTCAATTACCCCTAGGTACTTGTAGCTCTCCGCTGGGTCTAGTTCTTTTATGACATTCTGTTGGTCAAGGTTAACGTTAGATGTTTCTGTCATTTTTCCTTTGATAAGGTAGCCTTTGCACATTTATCGAGGCCGAATTGCATTCTGATGTCGTCACTGAATTGTTTGACTATCGCTAGTAAGCCCTTGAGTTGTTGATCATTTTTTGCAAAAAGCTTTAAATCATCCATGTAAACGAGATGATTTATATTTTTATCAAACATTTTATACCCGTACTGCGCGTCATTGAGCAGCTTTGAGAGAGGTATTAAGGATAAACAAAAGAGGAGTGGTGACAGTGAGTCACCCTGGAAAATGCCACACGAAATTTTTACATCACCAGCATTTAGGGATTCACTGTCACTGTTCAGAGTTAGTGTGGTTCTCCATGATCTCATATTAGTTAGTGTGGTTCTCCATGATCTCATAAGAGTTAGTGTGGTTCTCCATGATCTCATATTATTATTATTATTATTATTATTATTATTATTATTAAGGCGGCGAGCTGGCAAAATCGTTAGCATGCTGACGAAATGCTTAACCGCATTTCGTCCGTCTGCACGTTCTGAGTTCAAATTCCGCCGAGGTCGACTTCGCCTTTCACCCTTTCGGGGTTGATAAATTAAGTACTTGTTGAATACTGAGTTCTATGTAATCGACTCATTCTCTCTCCGCAAAAGCTGCCCTTGTGGCAAAACCTGAAACAACAACACTTAGTAGTAGTAGTAGTAGTAGTAGTAGTAGTAGTAGTAGTAGTAGTAGTAGTAGTAGTAGTAAGGCGGTGACCTGGCAGAATCGTTAGCACGCCGGGCAAAATGTTTAGCGACATTTCGTCCGACTGCACGTTCTCGGTTCAAATTCCGCCGAGGTCGACTTTGCCTTTCATCCTTTTGGGGTCGATGAAATAAGTACCAGTTGAGAACTGGGGTTGATAAAATAGACTATCCTCCTCCCCCAAATTTCAGGCCTTGTATCTATATTAGAAAGGATTATTATTATTATTATTATTATTATTATCATTATTATTATTATTATTATTCAGTAGTTTTATTTTTATTTTTATAGCGTGCTTTCACTTCACTACCGAGCGCAGCTCTGTGTGCCTTGGGTATGTGCTGTGATTTGTTGTGATGCTCTGATGGTTATTGTATGGAAAGTGTTCTGCATAGGATGTGTGCAGTGCCTAGTAGTGCAATTTTCTGTATGTTATATGTGTTTGTAAGTCCTGGGGTTTTTGTTATGTATATTTGTCTGAATATTTTTTTATCATGCCTAATGCACCTACTATGATAGGAATTGTTTCTGTTTTCAGATTCCACATTCTAGTTACCTCTATTTCCAGGTCTTTGTATTTTGAGTTTCTCTCATTTCTTTTAGAGACACGTTGTCATCTGCCGGTACTGATACATCAATTAGAAAGCATTTTTTTTTTCATGGTCTCTGACAACTATATCTGGTCTGTTGGCCTTAATTTCTCTATCTGTGTGTATCGGCATATCCCAGAGTATGGTTGCTTTCTCGTTTTCTGTGACCTTTTCTGGTGTGTGCCTATACCATCTTTTTTCTGTTGTTATTCCATAATGTTGCATAGCTTCCAATGTATGTAAGTTCCAACTCTGTCATGTCTGTGAATATATCCTTCTTAGCCAGGACTGGGCAGCTAGAGATAATATGATTTATTGTTTCTTGTCCATCTCCACATATTCTGCAGTTACTTGTAATATTTCTTTTCATTACATGTTTTTGGTAATTTCTGGTGGGGAGGCTTTGGTCTTGTGTGCTGCAATTAAAAATCCCTCTGTTTCTGCTTTGAGTCCTGAGCTTCTCAACCATTGCTGGGATTTTTCTTTGTCTATTTCTTTTGCGTTTAGTTTAGTCCAGTATTTACCATGAAGGGGCTTTTCTTGCCATCGTTTTATCATGGTTCGTTGCTGTTCTATTTTTAGTTTGGATTTCATTTTTTTTATAGCTTTGTTGTTCTTCTCATCATCTTCTTCTTCTTCTTCATGTTATTAGGTGGTATGATTTCTTGTTTGTATTTGTCAGCTTCCTTAAATACTGAGAACAGTTTTTTGTTTTGCTCGTGTTTTGCCGCTATCTGGATCAGTTTTCCTTCCTTCTGAAGTAGATATTTTTGCAGTCCTATGGTGGTTATTTTATAGTAGTTTTCCAGCTGTATAAGGCCTCTACCACCTTCTATACGTTGTATATAGTCTTTCTATGTCAGATTTTGGGTGATGCATCCTAGATCCTGTCATTATTTTTCTTGTTTTCCTGTCTATTTTGTCAGTTCATTTCGTGTCCAGTTAAGGATATTGTAGCTGTAACTTATAACTGGGACAGCTAAAGTGTTGATACCTATTATCTTGTTTTTAGCATTGAGCTCTGTGTTTAGTATTGATCTAACTCGTCTATAATATTCTTTTTTTATTTTCTCTTTCATTTGTGTGTGTTGTGTCTTATCTAGTTCATGGATTCCTAAGTATTTGTAAGTTTGGCTTTGGTCTAATTCTTTTATTTCATTTGCTTCATCTAGTGTGATGTTGTTACTCTTAACTAGTTTTCCTCTTTTCATGGTTACTTTGGCGCATTTTTCTAATCCAAATTTCATATCTATTTCTTTGGTAAATCCATGAACTGTCTTTAATAGTGTTTCCAGCTGTTTGTCACTTGCAGCGTATAGTTTTAGGTCATCCATATATAAAAGGTGGCTGATCGTTTTGCCGTAGCATTTATATCCGCATCCAGTTCTATTTAGCATATCAGATAGAGGTGACAGTGCCAAGCAGAAAAGGAGTGGAGAGAGCGTATCTCCCTGGAATATTCCTCTTCTAATGGGGATGTCTTTGGTTTTCATGAGTCCCTCTTTTGTTTGAAGGTGTAGGACTGTTTGCCATTTATTCATAGAGTGCTCTATGAATTTTATGATTGTTGGTGCTACTTTGTTAATGGCTAGTGTTTCGAGGATCCATGTGTAGGGGATGCTATCAAACGCCTTTTTGTAGTCAATCCAGGCCATACTGAGGCCTTTCTTCTTTCTGTGGCTGTCTTCAGTTATGGCTTTATTAATCATTAGTTGATCTTTACAGCCATATGAGCCTTTGCGGCATCCTTTCTGCTCTTCTGGGAACAGTTTGTTTTCGTCCAGGTGCTTGTTCAGCCTTTGTGATATCACTGCAGTAAATGCCTTGAACATAGTAGGGAGGCAGGTTATTGGTCTGTAGTTTTCTGGTTTTTCTGTTTCATTTGATTTGGGAATTAAGATGGTTTTCCCCTTCGTGAGCCATTCAGGCATTGTCTCTGGCTCTGCTAGTATGCTGTTAAAGTTTTCAGCCAGCTTTTTGTGCATTCCTGTTAGATATTTCAACCAGAAGTTGGGGATCTGTCATGCCCAGGTGCCTTCCAGTTGCTTAGTCTTTGCAGTGCTGGGTGACCTCTTCAGTTGTTATGGGGGTCCAAGTTTGTTCAGATGCCGAGTTTGTTATTTTGATACTCCTTTTTTTTTGGTGGTTCGTTCGCCGACCATATTTCTCCCCAGAATTCTTCCAGTTTCTTCTGCCGTTGTGCTGCAGTGACTTCTATTTTATTTTTGCCCAGTTCTTGGTAGAACTTTTTGGGGTCGGAGTTGAACTTTTTGTTCTGTTCAAAGAAGCGTTGGCGTTTCTCGTACCGGCGGATCCTTTGAGCTTTGGCAAGGATATCTTGCTTCAGCTTTTCTTTTATCTCCGGCAAATCTTTTTCCGTGGTGTTATATTTGCGGAGCATTTTTGTTCTCTTTTTGTTGCTCAGTAGCGTGCTTTTTTGCTGATTTCATTAAGAATCGACAGGTCTTTTCTAATTTTTTTTATTTTGTTTTGGATGTTATTTATCCACAGGGTTTGTTTGGGGGTGGTGGTACTCCTGTTTGGCGGGTTTGGGTGAGTATCCAGCTTCTTTTGTGGCTGCAGTGGCTGCTGCGTATATCAAGTCATTTAGTTCAGTGATATCACTTTTTTTTGTTTCAGTGGCTAGTTCAGTGACGGCTAGGTTTATGTTGTTTATAATTGGTGTTGTTATTGCGTTTATTTTTATTCTTGGGAGGTATGGTCGGTGGTCCATTTTGAGCTCTGTGGTTTTTAGTTCTTTGATTATTTTTTTTTTATATTATCATAATCATTAGGCTCCCCTTCGTTGTTTACATCGTGTTTGTTGGGAATGTTGCGTTTGTCTTCGTGTTTTACAGTTTCAGTGTTTATATTATTGGCATTGTTGTGTGGCTTCTATCTACATTTTCCTGGTGTATGTTTTCTTTTAGGTGTTCTATTTCTATTTCTGATATTTTTTTTGTGTTGAGATGTATCTTCGTACGTTAGCTAATTTATTAGGGTTCATTGTTGTATCCAAGTCTAAATCTCTATTATTTTTTTCCTTCATATTTTATGTGTATGTGTTGGTATTTTCATTTTTTGGGTAGAGTACTGCTGTGAAATATGCGTGTAAGATAGAAATGTATTCCTCACGTGTCCATTTACGTCTTTTGGGTTTTATTTGCGGGACATGAGGTACAACGTCCGCCCATTATTTTGACGGTCGTCATTTTCGTAGGGTACCGGTCCGTTTATTTCTGTTGTCACATTATTTCGCACGTGTAGTTTTTCGTACATTTTTTGTTGTAGGTTTAATGTACGTACCGCTCGATTGTTATTCTTGGTTGAATAGTATCGGTGGCATTTAATTTCTTCGTAGTTCCTTTGTACATGGTGTTTGGGGTCGGAGATGATCGTGATGTTTCACGCATGTTTACATGTGTTGCGTTAGAGGTGGAGATGATATCGAGTCAAAATACATCATTTCGTTTCGAAAATAGTAATAAATTTCAATTTGTATTACTTACTCGGATACAGTCCAATTCTTTGTTAGTAAAACTTTGGCTCCATAGGATGTCCTTGTTTTCGATGTTTGTGGATAGGTTTCGGAGCTCTGAATTTTCCTTCTTACATCTTAAAAGTCCCCCGGTGTTCTTCTTAAAAGTCCCCCGGTGTTCTCTCTTAAAAGTCCCCCGGTGTTCTCTTATTATTATTATTATTATTATTATTATTATTATTATTATTATTATTATCATTATTATCATTATTATTATTATTATTATTATTATTATCATTATTATTATTATTATCATTATTATCATCATTATTATTATTATTATTATTATTATTATTATTATTATTATTATTATTATTATTATCATATTATTATTATTATTATTATTATCATTATTATTATTATTTTATTATTATTATAATTATTATTATATTATTCATTATTATATTATTATTATTATTATTATTATATTATTATTTATTATTATTATTATTAAGGCGGTGAGCTGGAAGAGTCGTTAGTGACATTTCATCCGTCTTCACTTTCTGAGTTCAAATTCCGCAGGGGTTGGACTTTATGTTTCGTCTCTTCCGGGTCGATATAAAGAAGGCCAGTTGAGCACTTATGTTGGTGTAATCGACTTGCCCCTCTCCAGAAATTGCTGGCCTTGTACCAGAATAAGAAACTACTGTTGTTGTTGTTAAAGCGGAGAGCTGACAGAATCGTTGGGACGCTGGGCGAAATCCATGGCGATATTTCACCTGCGGGGTCTCTTTTACTCTTTTACTTGTTTCAGTCATTTGACTGCGGCCATGCTGGGGCACCGCCTTTAGTTGAGCAAATCGACCCCAGGACTCATTCTCTGCAAGCCTAGTACTTATTCTATCGGTGTCTTTGCCGAACCGCTAAGTTACAGGGATATAAACACACCAACATCCGTTGTCAAGCGATGGTGGGGAGGGACAAACACAGATACACACACAAATATATATATATATACATATATATATATATATAAAGTTCATCCAAACATGAAAACACAAAGAGAAAACACAACAACGCGAGGACGTGGAACAAGTATAGTGTTATTGGATGCTCGGGAAAGGAAACAAAAAAGGAGGATTAAACGTTTCGAGCGGAGCTCTTCGTCTGAAACATAGAAAAAGGAAAGATCCAAGGAAGGGAAGACGGAGGGAAAAGATCGCCAACGATACACATGCGGTCACATACCAGCAGAGATACCGGGCGTTGCTCGGGATTAAAATGGCTTAGTTTTTTATTGTTTTACTTGCTTCGGTCATGTCGAACTGCGGCCATGCTGGAGCACCGTCTTTAGTCGCAGAAATCGACACCAGGATTTATTCTTTTTAGCCTAGTACTTATTCTATCGCCTATGCGGCTTTACGTTCTAAGTTAAATTTCTACTGAGCTCGACTTCGCCTTTAATTCATTTCGTGGTCGATGCGGTAAATAGCAGCTGAGAGCACAGGGCTCGATGTAACTGACTAGCCCAGTGCACCGAAATTTCAAGCCTTGTGCCTATAGCTGAAATGAATGTTAAAATCTATTTTATTTAATAATTACTCTTTCTCTTTTTTCTCTTCTTACTTGTTTCAGTCATTTGACTGCGGCCATGCTGGTGCACCGCCTTTAATCGAGCAACTCGACCCCGGGACTTATTCTTTGTAAGCCCAGTACTTATTCTATCGGTCTCTTTTCCCGAACCGCTAAGTGACGGGGGACATAAACACACCAGCATCGGTTGTCAAGCATAGTGGGACAAACACAGACATACAAACATACACGCACATACATATATATACATAAATACCAAATCCACTCACAAGGCTTTGGTCGACCCGAGGCTATAGTAGAAGACACTTGCCCAAGGTGCCACGCAGTGGGACTGAACCCGGAACCATGTGGTTGGTAAAGAAGCTACTTACCACACAGCCACTCCTGCGCCTGTACACGGTTTTATAAAAATATCGTTGTTAAGAAGCAAGATCTGAAATTCAATTTTAATGGCAGAATATTTAGACAACATTTACAATTCTGAGAGCCGATATGTGATTTTTTTTTTCTTGGATGCAAATAATTTTGTCTGTGTCCAACTTAAGGAATGGTTGAATGAAATCATTGTTTTGATTTTCATTTTAAAATATTTTGACTAATAGCAAAAAATATTTTGACTAATAGATTAAACAGTGTGGGTTCAATCTCACCGCATGGCACTTTGGGTTGTTCCACTGCGCAGCCCCAGACCGACTGTAGCACTGTGATTGTATTTGGTGGACGGAAACTGAAAGCCTGTCATGTATATGTGTGTGTGTGTGTGTGGTGTGTGTGTGTGTGTGTGTGTGTGTGTGTAAGTGTGTGTGTGTGTGTCTTTGTGTGTGTGTGTGTGTGTGTGTGTGTGTGTGTGTGTGTGTGTGTGTGTGTGTCTGTGTAGAACTATGTGTGTGTCTGCGTTTTGGGGTGTGTTTATTCCCCGCTCACACCGCTTGACACGCTTTAAAAAATCAAGTACTGGAATCGATGGATCTTTTCGGTTTGACCGGCAGTTTTTTCTAGCGGTGTCATATGAAATTGTCACCCATAATTATAACCCTAGTATCGATCTATTGCATTTCAATCTATTTTAGATTTAGGGTCAGAGTTATGGTTAGGGGTGGGGGTAGGGTATCTTTTTTCTTCACAAATGTAAATAAACCCAATCTGTTTCTTAAACGGGGGACATATTCATACGGCACAGAATGTTTTCACCTCAATAGACGTCATTGATTGGTTGAAATTGCAGAAATTGAAGAAAAATAACAACAAATATCTTACAAACTATAGAATTTTCTCAATAAAGCTAAAAGAAAAAGATGTTTTATAAACACATTCTACCAGTATACAAAGTTTAAAAGTGGTTAGTTACGTGGAAATTATTTTTAAAAACTGCTGCCGTTCAAACCGAAAAGATCCGAATCGATTCTTTTCACTAAAGGTGATGCCCCAACATGGCCGCAGTCCAATGACTGATGCAATTAAAATATATAAGGCATAAGATAAAAGGGACAGATTTGATCATGCGTTTCTAGGTACGTTATATCTGGGAACCAGAATACATGAGGGAGGTGTGGTTAGGTAACAGCTGCCGTTTGGTCGCACATCTGTTCGATCAAGGCTGATGGAAACTACAACAACACCGCCTTACTTTTTGAGTTCAAATCCTAGTAATGTCACATTTTTTTTTATTTACATCCTCCCTGGGACCGTTACATTTAAGTGCATTACAAGTGCTGGAGACGATTTCATCGATTACATCACACCCATCTAAACAACAAAATGTTTTTCCTTTTGCCAATTCTTGTAAAAGATCGATTGTAGCTTATTTATACTTGGAATGAAGACAACAATATTTGTCAGTATGTGTGTGCGTGCATGTGTGTGTATGTGTGTGGTGGAAAAGTGAGAATTTGTTGAAATCAATCTAGTTTTCTGAGTCGTTGTTGTCTTACGATAATTTCTAATTATAGAATATAAAACTTTGTATTTTAATTAATTAGTACTTTACGTTTTTCTTTTATCTTAATGGGTTATCATCTCTCTCTCTCTCTCTCTATCTATCTATCTATCTATCTATCTATCTATCTATCTATCTATCTATCAATCTATCTATCTCTCTTTCTTTCTTTCACAAACGCACATATATATACACACATATATACATATATATCTGCATACGTGTCTACACACACATACACACATGTATATACATATATATTACGTGACACGTGACACGTGACCGACCAAGCCATCAGATGTTGCTACACATCGCTGGTCACAATGCGCTTCGCATTGTTTTAGCCTTCAGGGACGCCACCCCGCTGGCTAAGCGAGCAGGCCAATAGAAGAAAGAAAGAGAAAGTCGTGGTGAAAGAGTACAGCAGGGATCACCACCGCCCCCTGCCGGAGCCTCGTGGAGCTTTAGGTGTTTTCGCTCAATAAACACTCACAACACCTGGTCTGGGAATCGAAACCGCGATCCTACGACGGCTAGTCCGCTTCCCTAACCACTGGGCCATTGCGCCTCCATATACATATATATATGTGTGTGTGTGTGTGTACACACATACACATGTATACATATATATCTACATACGTGCCTAAATATATAAATGTATGTATGCAGGTATGTATATGTATCTTTCTATCTATCTATCTATCTAATCAAATGTGTGTGTGTGTGTGTATGTATGCGCGCGCACGTGTGTGTGTGTGTGTGCTCGTGTGCATGTTTGCATGTGAGTATGTGTGTGATGAACTTGCCACCGTTTCACCAACTCCTAAGCAAGATAGAAAACCATTCAAGGAAAATAGAAAAAGACCGCAAGGCAATCAGGTTTCAATTCCGAATTGAAATTAAATTCATTTTATTTCCCTTTCACGTCACATCATCAATGATTTTCAGAAAGGAACTGATATTCTGAACTCTGAAATCTTATTATCTTCTATAGACAGTTCACCTTTAGCCTACATCACCAATTTCTTTACAACTGAGTTCTAAACTGGGGCAGAATAGAACTCCAAAAGAAACCATACACTTTATGAGGATTCTGATACTGAGCTGAAGACATTTCGCTTTATTTACGCCTTTAAAACTTTCAGGAAATGCATGAAAATCACAACATCACGTCATTCATACAAATCCATTAAACCAGGGTGCCCCAATTATCGGGCAGCGGACCAGTACTGGGCCATGGATCATTTGAAACCGGGGCGTACAGAAAGAATAACTTATTAGATTTTAATTTCTGTCCTATTCACTACCGCAGCCTGTAGAGAGATTTTACATTATATGTGTGATACACCCGTAATATATATGTTATAATTAAATTATATATTTTGCACTTTATTATATTTATGCACTTTATATATATATTTTGCACTTTATTATATATTATGCACTTTATATATACTTAAATTATATATGAACTCTATATATTATGCACTTTTTATGTTATGCATATGGTCCCTGGGTTCGTGGTACAAAGACACACGCGGTCTGCTGCATTAAACCGTTATTTGTCAATCTTACTAGCAATATTTCGATCCTCTCTCTCTCTCTCTCTCCCTCTTTCTGTTTAGATAAAATTTCCGTTTTAAAACGATAATTTAAAAAGAAAAGGAGAAATATCCTTTGCGTGTCATACGCCCGGTTTCTCGATTTTTGTGACGGATATATCTTCCTCCCTTAGATTGGACGTCAGTCCACCACAGAATAACTCATTTTTGCCAGCTGAGTGAACTGGAGCAACGCGAAATGAAGTGCTTAAGAACACAAAGCGTGGCCCGGTCAAAGAATTGAAACCACAATCTTACGATTTTGAGTTCAACACCCATAACAACTAAGCCACGCACCCCCACAGACCTATTCTTTACAATCGAAAAATTAAAGGTTTTCTTCCTATGAAAGATGAAATGAGCCAATCGGCTCGTCTCTACGTGAGTGCTTGATCTGATAGATATAGCATTCAAATCAACATCAAATAACCCGTATTTTGTTTTTAATGATCCTTTTGGATGATTTGGTCCTAGATTTTTTAAATTCCTTATATAGACGAAAAAGGGTAGCGCTAGTGACCCCTTATAGGGCCTCCGATGTTATAATAATGAAATTATTGTATACAGTGCTCCGGTGCACCACAACTTGTCAAAAGTGCGTATAAAGCATATGCAGTAATGTACAAATGTCTGGAAAGGGAACAGTGTATGAGTCAGATACATGCTTGCTTGTGTATAGAGGGGAGAAAATCAGGTGTAGTGTTGGCGAATTTCAGGAAACATGGAAGTTTTGAAGGATGCAGTGCTCCGACAACTAACAACTGAGGCCGGCAGTTTGTTCTATACTTCAGCAACTCTTAGCGTGAAAAAATGTTTCCGAAAGCCATGGGAGCTGTGCTGTTTTCTGACTTTGTAAACATGTCCACGGGTGTTAGACAGGTGGAGTTTGAAACAATGTTGATTGAAACAATGGTAGGGAGGCTTAGTTTAAATGCTTGAAATAGATTTCACTCCATTGAAAATATCCTCGGGGCAGATGATAGTGTGAAAGATATAATTTATCATTCCAAGAACAAAAACCGTCTCTCGGGCAGACTTCCACATTCTGTCCAAATGACACTAAATGACAGAAAACACTTGCTGTGAAACTGATTCCGAAAACACAGATTTGCGAAACGAATTTCTTAATCATTGTTAGTGAAAAAGTACAGGGCAGTCACGGCCGGAAATTTATTGGCAAGTGGTTTGTTCGATCAGGACAGAACTACGTCTAAACACTATCAACAACAACAACAATAACAAAAACAACAATGATAATAATAATAATAATAATAATAATAATAATAATAATAATAATAATAATAATAATAATAATAATATCTGCTCAATACCACAGATTTGCTTGTCAGTTGTTTGACCTTAACCAGTTGAGCATGTCCATTAGTGGCTGACGATATGTGCATCTCTGATCACGAGCATAAGTAGTGGGGGAGCATTATAGCCATGTGTTGAGAGGGATTCTTTGAGGTTTGAATAATTCACCTCTGGAAACATGGGTGGTTCTTTCAACATCCTTAAACAACCCTTATTCAGGGACCTTTTGCGCAGGATGGGCTACTCAACCTGAAGAAAATTGGGCCCCACCTGTAAGGTCATGCGCTGTTTATCTTGATATGAGATCACCATGTCGCGCACATATGGTTGTAATGCATGTGCCTGGTGTACCCTTATCAGACGGGTAGTCATGATGGGTATACTGGGTTTCGTATATTTTACCCCAGTGTCACTTTGATGGCATGAACTGCTCTCTCACTCAATAATAATCATATTAATAATAATAATAACAATTTGATCGAGGGCGTCGAGCTGGCAGAATCTTTAGCACGGCATTTCGTCTGCCGTTACGTTCTAAGTCCAAATTCCGCTGAGATTAACTTTGTCTTTCATCCTTTCGGGGTCCATCCTACCCCTACCCATCTCCTCCATCCCCTCTATCCCCCACAGCCTTCAATTAATCGTGTGGAAGCGTTACGAACGGGCTAAGGAACGGAGGAAATAGAAGAATTATTATAAGAATTATTATTACAGCAACTGCAAGGCGGCGAGCTGGCAGAATCGTTAGCACATCGGGCGAAATGCTTAGCGGCATTTCGTCCGTCTTTACGTTCTGAGTTCAAATTCCTCATGAGTCGAATTTGCCTTTCATCCTTTCAGGGTCGACAAGAACAAGTACCTATTTCTATATTACCCACAAGGGGCTAAACACAGGGGGACAAACAAGGACAGACATAGGTATTAAGTCGATTACATCGACCCCAGTGCGTAACTGGTACTTAATTTATCGACCCCGAAAGGATGAAAGGCAAAGTCGACCTCGGCGGAATTTGAACTCACAACGTAACGCAGACGAAATACCGCTAAGCATTTCGCCCGGCATGCTAACGTTTCTGCCAGCTCGCCGCCTGAACAAGTACCAGTTGAACAAGAACAAGTACCAGTTGAACACTGGGGCTGATTTAATCGACTTCTCCTCCCCCCCTCCCAAACATGCTGGCCTTGTGCCAAAACATTGAAACCAGTTTTAACAGCAACGTTCTCCTACGTTGGTATACATTACACCAAAAGATCTTTGAAAAGAACTAAATTTTATATGTTTACTTTTGAAGTATTGTTTATCTTTGATTACGTTTCCCAAGTCGTATGTTTATCTTTTATTCAAATTTCAGGTTGCAAATGTTTTTCTATGATTTAAGCTATTCACAGAGCTGAACGGTGTTTTATTTATTTAATCATTTATTTATTTATTTATTTGTTTGTTTGTTTGTTTATTTATTTTTGTTATTAATATGTTTCTGTTATTTTAGATACCAAACTCCATTCCAAATCTCACATTGATAGTTCTAATTTTTCTAATTTTAAGATTTATACACGAAATCCCTAGACGTAATCATAACAGAAAAGCGCCTCCAAAAAAATTATAAATAATTTAATACTATCTATATTCTATATTTTCAGGCGTGTTGTACTTTTAGCTCGAGTAATATTATGTACAATATAAAATTATCTCATTTGTATAATGCCTGATACTTCTGCCAAAGTTATTAAGAAATATAATCTCCTGAGAATTATAGATATTGTTGATTTTTAAGAACTGACAAAATTTATAACAGAATAAGGCTTGCTCAAGATGGTACATTATCGCAGCTCTAATTCCTTCACTAGGT
The DNA here is from genome assembly GCF_006345805.1 of Octopus sinensis. Lineage (NCBI taxonomy): Eukaryota > Metazoa > Mollusca > Cephalopoda > Octopoda > Octopodidae > Octopus > Octopus sinensis. The sequence goes on from NW_021835795.1 coordinate 19,471, forward strand.
GTTAATAGCTGTTGTGCGTGATGGTGTTCTTGCTTAACACAAGGTCGACCCTAGCCAAGTAGACCTGTAAGCAACAGCATTGTATTTCATATGACGCATTCTGTTTCAGTAAACATTGATTAAACAGAACGTATTTCACGGCTCCTTTTTGTTTACAGGTATGTCAAGTGCAGCTGCCTTCATCTATCTACCTATCTACCTGTCCATCTACCTATCTATTTATCTATGCATCTATCAAAATAAGCAACAAGGATATCTAGAGTTAATGCAGTACGATCGTTTCATGCAACTCCATTTAATTGAACAATGCAATCATTACATCAATTTAAAATGCAGAGCAATCTTCAGCTGCACAAAGACATTGAATTTAATTAGAACAGATGGACGCATTAGTATAATTATACCTAAAATCTTCAAGACGTTAAGGAGATAGACAATCCAGTTTAGAAGTTACTGAATTTTCAAGAAGATACATTGTTACAGACTCTGCTTGTTACTGTTCTTTGTCTATCTCCTTAACTTCTTGGCGGTTTTAGGTATAATTACACAAATGTGTCTGTCTGTTTCTAATTAAATTCTATGTCTTTGTGCAACTGAAGATTGCTCTACACTTCAAATTAATGTAATGATTGCATTGTTCAATTAAATGGGGAGGTGCATGAAACGATCGTACTGCATTAACTGCATATCCAAAATAGGATATCCATTAACTGGATATCCTATTTTGGTTTTAAGCACCTTACTAAATTCTGGTGCCTCAACTTAAGTACCATATTCATTTGAATCTATATTTATGCTGAAATCATCTATTTATTCTATCTATCTATCTATCTATCTATCCATCTATCTACTTACTATTTGTCTGCTTAACTATCTATTTGTGTGTCTATCTGACTATCTGACAATTTTTCAGTCTGTCTGTACATGTATATGCATGTGTGTGTATATATATATATGCTGAGACCCCCTTCGGTCATTACTGACCATGGGATGCAGTCGCCCATGCATACCGGCATCCCCTCCCCACGCCACCAGTGTTATCCATGGGAAAGGCAAAGGCTGATACAGCTTAGCACCTGTGAAGTCGCAACTCATTGCTACAGCTGAGTGAACAGGAGCAATGTGAAATAAAGAGTCTTGCTCAAGAACACAACACGCAGCCCAGTCCTGGATTTGAACTCACAACCTCACGATCGTAACCTCAACGCTCTAACGACTGAGCCATGCGCCTTCACTTGGTAATATATATATATATATATATTATATATATACATACATACATACATATATATATATATATATATATATATATATATATATATTATATATATATATATATATATATATATATATGTGTGTGTATATATACACATATACATATACATATACATGTGAAGGCGCAATGGCCCAGTGATTAGGGCAGCGGACTCGCTGTCGTAGGATCGCGGTTTCGATTCCCAGACCGAGCAATGTGAGTGTTTATTGAGCGAAAACACCTAAAAGCTCCACGACGCTCCGGCAGGGGGTGGTGATCCCTGCTGTACTCTTTCACCACTCTTTCTTCTGTTGGCCTGCTCGCTTAGCTAGCGGGGTGGCGTCATTCGAAGGCTAAAACAATGCGAACGCATTGTGACCAGCAATGTGTAACAACATCTGATGGTCTGGTCGGTCACGTGATCATATATATATATATATATATATATATATATATACTTATACACACACACATACACGTGGTTTGCTTCTGGTGATTTTACTTATTGAATGGGAATAAATCTCTTCTAGGTTAATCTAATTTACATCAAAGTGTAAAGAGTGCATTATTTTCTCTTCTACAGAAAGAAAAGTTCTTGAAGTTTCAACTTGTTAGTAGACATATATAGTTCTATTTCTTTACTTACCCACAAGGGGCTAAACACAGAGGGAACAAACAAGGACAGACAAATGGATAAATCGATTATATCAACTCCAGTGCGTAACTGGTACTTATTTAATCGACCCCGAAAGGATGAAAAGCAAAGTCGACCTTGGCAGAATTTGAACTGAGAACGTAGCGGCAGACGAAATACTGTTAAGCATTTCGCCCGGCGTGCTAACGTTTCTGCCAGCTCGCCGCCTTATTTAAAAGTTGGAAGAAAGAGTGAGAGAAAATTGTGGTGAATGAGTACAGGGGGGGGGGTTACCCCCACCCCCGCCGAAGCCTCGTGGAGTTTAGGTGTTTTTGCTCAAAAAACACTCAGAATGCCCGGTCTGGGAATCGAAGCTGCGTTCTTACGACCGCGAGTCCGCTGCCCTAACCACTGAGCCATGCGCCTTCACTTGCTAAAGTATATATTTATTCCCATTCAATAAATAAAATCACCAGAAGCAATCCACGTATATATATATATATATATAATATATATATATATATAATATATAAAATTTAATCCACGTATATATATATATATATATATATATATATTTAATCACGTATAATATATATATATATTTAAATCACGATTAATATATATATATATATATATACATATATATATCATATTATATATAATATATATAATTATATATTAATATATATATATATGTGGATTGCTTCTGGTGATTTTATTTATTGAATGGGAATATATCTCTTCTAGGTTAACTAATTTACATCGAAGTGAAAGAGTGCACGTATATGATTATATTCTCTTCTACAGAAAGTAAAGTTCTTAAAGTTTTAACTGGTAGACATATATAGTTCTATTTCCTCTTCCTTTGGGATCGTCAACACGACATAACTCGAGGCACAAATTAATTAAGCTAAATTCAACATTCTACATACAGGAAAAAAATGTTCGTAGTTTAAAACAGCATATTTCTTTTTTCTTTTTCTTTTTCTTCTTTTTTGCTTTTTCTCATGTCAAATCGTTGTCTGCTTGGCAGTAGAGAAACGAGAAAGAGAGGAAATTTCTTACATTGCACTTGGAATATCCAATACTTTATTTACCAAATAAGCAATATGTCCATATTTCTATCTTAACGCGTTCAGATGTTTTCTTTCGAAAAAGATCAATACTTCGGTTTTCAGATAGGTGAAGGATTCTCTATTGTGTCATTGGACCTACTAGAAATAACAGTTAAATCGTACTAGAAATTTTAAAGCGACGCCAACGTAGCTACTTAATATAACATTAATGTGCTAAAGGTCTTTTGCTTTTGTGAATTTGTAGTTGTTTCAGAAGAGGTGGGATCAAACTCAAGCACAATGATACACACATATGTACGTATAAACACACACTCACACACAAACACACACTTACACACACACTGATAGGTAGATAGATAGATAGATAGATAGATAGATAGATAGATAGATAGATAGATAGATAGATAGATAGATAGATAGACAGACAGACAGATAGATAGATAGATAGATAGATAGATAGATAGATAGATAGATAGATAGATAGATAGATAGATAGATAGATAGATAGATAGATAGATGATGGATCGATGGATCGATGGATGGATCGATAGATGGATCAATGGATGGATCGATGAATGGGTGGAAGGTAGGTAGGTAGGTGGGTAGGTATGTAGGTAGGTATGTGTGCATGTGTATGATGGCCTTCTTTCAGTTCCTGTCTATCAAATCCATTCACAGAGCTTTGGTGAGACCGTGGATGCTGCAAAATACACTTGAGAGGAAATTAGTCACAACTTCTAGAAAACAGAGCAACCATATAGAGATGATGCTCTTCTTGTTTATCCCAGCTGAACACTATTCTAGAAGTCGAGATGACCACTGACCGAAGGCATTTCAGATTTTGCTTTTCGAGTTTTTCCCCTCATGTACTTAGCCACCCAACCCTTCCTTTCAATAGATACAGGAGCATAATATAAGGTAGAATTGGCTGTTATTTTGCAGGTCCAGTGACTATGAAAAGTATGAACATACATATAATTAATAAAGCTTCTACTTGGTTTTACCCTATTCGTAAAGATTATTAACGTAACCCCGTTGATTACACGAAGGTACAACTCATTTTTAAAATTTAAAAGCCAAAGGGTTTGTCCGGTTTATATTTATGCTAAGTTTTGTGTAAGTTTGTTTATATAGTTGAGACTAAAGCGTTGTTAGTAAGGTTTCCAATCACTGTTGCAAGGTTTTTAAGAAGGGAAAAGAGAAAATGGACTATCACTTTAGTTCAGACGAAGTAAATACTACTTCAATTTATCAGTATTCGAAAATACTAATCTATCGATGTTCTCGCTGATGTCTACAAATGTAGTCGGTATTATAGACCGCTGAATGATATATACATAATATAAATAACACCATATATATATATGTGTGTGTGTGTGTGTGAGTGTGTGTGTGTGTGTGTGTGTTTGTGTTTGTGTATGCCTATATATGTAATCATAAATATGTATTTATATTGGTATATTTAAGTATATATATATATATATACACACATACACACATACATACATACATACACGCATGCATACACGCATGCGTACATACATACATGCATGCGTACATACATACATACATACATACATACATGCATACATGCATGCATACATACATATACGCATACATGCATACATGTATACATGCATGCATGCAGGCATACATACATACACACACATACATACATACATACATACACACACACATACATACATACCTACATACATACACACACACATACATACATACATACATACACATACATACATACATACACACACATACATACATACACACATACATACATACATACACACACATACATACATACATACATACATACATACATACATACATACATACATACATACATACATACATACATACATACATACTTGCGTGGAATTTCTATCAATCAAATTTCACTCACAAATCATTAGTCAACACTGCGCACGTCTGGATAGACATTCACCCAAATTACTGAGCGGTGGTTACAGAGTTAAATTATATAACAATACATTCACTTGTCCTTATTTTACAGCCTCTGTCCCTCTTCATCCCATCTAACCAGAGAAAAGGCACGCTCAATTCACCTTGGCGAGAATTTTAACCCAGGCTGTAACGTAAATAAATACAGTATTCAGCGTCATGAAGAGATACTTTCAAGGGAGATAATTGTCAAATTGTTTTTTTGTTATAAATGCGAGAGTTATGTACCTTAGACAATATGGCTTGTGTATTAGTAATTTTTTTATAATTTCTTTTGTAAGATGGTAAGCAGGCAGAATTGTTAGCACGCCAGGAAAAACGCTTACCGGTATTTCATCCGTATTTACGATCTGAGTTCAAATTCCGCTGAGGTCGACTTGGTCTTTTATCCTTTCGGGTTCGATAAAATGAGTATCAGTTAAATACGGAGGTCGATGTAACCGACTCTCCACTCTGTTCTCGAAATTCCTGGCTTTGTGCCAACATTTGAAATCATGATTATTTTTCTTCGTAATATTTTCTTCAGTTGATGGTGATGAACTGACAGAATCGTTACCCATTCAGCGGCGAGCTGGCAGAAGCGTTAGCATGCCGGGCGAAATGTTAAGCGGTATTTCGTCTGCCGTTATGTTCTGAGTTCAAATTCCGCCGAGGTCGACTTTGCCTTTCATCGTTTCGGGGTCGATTAAATAAGTACCAATTACGCACTGGGGTCGATGTAATCGACTTAATCCGTTTGTCTGTCCTTGTTTGTCCCCTCTGTATTTAGCACCTTGTGGGTAGTAAAGAAATAGGTATTTCGCCTGCCGTTACGTTCTGAGTTCAAATTCCCCCGAGGTCGACTTTGCCTTTCATCCTTTCGGCGTCGATACATTAAGTACCAGTTACGCACTGGGATCGATGTAATCGACTTAATCCGTTTGTCTGTCCTTGTTTGTCCCCTCAATGTTTAGCCCCTTGTGGGCAATAAAGAAGAAAGAATCGTTACCGAGGCACACAAAATGTTTTTCGGTATTTCTTCTTGATCTTTGTGTTTAGAGTTCAAATGTTGTCGAGATTAACTTTGCCTTTCATCCGTTTTGGGGACGATAAAGATATAGCAGCAGTCAAGTAAAGGCATCGATATAATTGACATGCCCATCCCCTAAGAATTACTGGCTTTGACCAAAATCAGAAAGAATTATTTTTCTTTGTATAGGTTCATATTTATCTCATTGTTTTAAATATAAAATTTTGCTTTCTCCTTGAAATATTTTTCATACACTCTTTTAATTGTTTCAGTCATGAAGCTGGGGCCATGCTGGAGTACCGCCTTTAGTCGAGCAAATCGACCCTAGGACTTAGTCTTTGTGAGCCTAGTACTTATTCTATCGGTTTTTTTGCCGAACCACAAAGTTACGGGGACATAAACACACCACCATCGGTTGTCAAGCTATGTTGGGTGGGACAAACAAAGACACACACTTACATATATATATATATATATATATATATATATATATACGACGGGCTTATTACCTTTTCCGTCTACTAAATCCACTCACAAGGCTTTGGTCGGCCCGAGGCTATAGTAGAAGACACTTGCCCAAGCTACCACGCAGTGGGACTGAACCAGGAATCATCTTTAAACTTTCTTTCAAATTTATTAAGAAATAAATAATTCACATTACAACACAAGTATTCATTATTTTATTTACAGGAGTCAATTCTTCCATTGACATATTTTCCAGAAGAACATATAGAGTTGTGAAATATACTCTTCACTACTAGAATAGTACATATTTTATCGATCTCTCAAAGACAAGCCCAGCTATATAATCGTGATTTATATACATAAAAGTAACAGTATATGTATATCGGTCGATTGAACAGAACTCTGTACCTGATTGGGTCCTTACTTTGTCGATGTCCAAGGCGTCGAACTGAGAGAGCCGTTAGTGCGTCGGACAAAATACTAAGCAGTTCTAAATCTGTGTTTCGGTTCTGAGTTCAAATTCCCCTGAGTGCGATACAAATACAAGTCAAGTACTAGGGTGGTTGTCATCGACTATTTTCCTTCCAAGAAAATTGCAAGGCTTCTGCCAGTAAAATCGTTAGCACATCGGGTAAAGTGCGTAGCTCTTTACATTCTGAGTTCAAATTACAGCTGAGCTTGACTTTGCGTCTCATTCGTTCGGTCTCGATAAACTCAAGTACTAGTTTAATACGCAAGCCGATGGTATCAGTTTACACCTTAACCTACAAAATTGCTGACCTTTAGCGTAACTTGGATACCATTACTTTATTGATAACAGAAGATGCAAAGGAGACGCTGCCCTCTGCAGGATATGAACTGAGAACGTAGAGGATTGTAACTAAATACCGTATAGTAATTTACATGTTTATTAAAACTCTATTGAGAAATTCGAAACTGTAGAATTATTTTCTACGTGTATATGAATTATTTATTTTCAAATAATCGCTTCAAATTATGGCACAAGACAGGAAATTTCAAAAGGAAGTGATATAGTCGATTGAACTGATTCCAGTTTTTCACTGGTACTTTATTTCATCGACCTCGAAAGGATAAAAGGCAAAGTGGACTTCGGTAAAATTTGAATTCAAAACGTAAAAAGCTGAAAGAAATACCTATTTCTTTATTACCCACAAGGGGCTAAACACAGAGGGGACAAACAAGGACAGACATAGGTATTAAGTCGATTACATCGACCCCAGTGCGTAACTGGTACTTAATTTATCGACCCCGAAAGGATGAAAGGCAAAGTCGACCTCGGTGGAATTTGAACTCACAACGTAACGGCAGACGAAATACCGCTAAGCATTTCGCCCGGCGTGCTAACGTTTCTACCAGCTCGCCGCCTGAAAGAAATACGGCTAATCATTTCATCTAGACGCGAACAGATCTACCTTTATTAATTTTTAAATAAAAATCCTTAATATTATAGGCGCAAGGGCTGAAAATTTCGAGTGAGCTGATAAGTCGATTACATCGACTCCAGCATTTAGCTGCCATTTATTTCATCGATGCTTAGAGGTAGGTAAAGTCGACATTGGAGGAATTTGAACTTGGAACATAAAGACAGAC